>NC_056743.1:1173814305-1174039305 GCF_019279795.1 Protopterus annectens | reverse complement strand
TACCTACCATAACGTTCCATGTTAGTTGTCTCCTCTCGCCTTCTGTCTTGCTTGTTGGGCTCGGAGCCGATCCTCGGCTCGGACTCTGCCATCTTCTAAAGCTCGAGAGCTGTTTACTGGCTCGAGGCCTCCCCATATCCCATGATGCCTGGCGCTAGATACCCAGATCTCATTTGGCAAGTCTAACTACAGACAGAAAAAGGAAAGAATCCTATACTATAATACATAAACCCTACCATAGAGACTACCAGGTAGAGAGGGATAGCCAGAGAAGAATCAGCCAGTGAAAAAACATACAGAACTCTTCTCGGTCTACTAGGATAGGGGGATGGAGGGTGGGACGCAAGAAAGGCGGCGAGAGGAGACAACTAACATGGAACGTTATGGTATGTACATAACTTCTTTATGTTAAGTTGTCTATCTTGCCTTCATTCTTGCTGGTTGGGACAGCATCCCTAGCACCTAAAATCCTGGGTGGCTCATTGGAACAAACTCTTCAGAACAGTGGAACCAAAATCAGCTCTGCCCCTGGAAACCACGTCCAACTTATAATGCGAAATGCAAGTATGAGGTTTGGCCCATGTGGCCGCTGCACAAATAGATTCCATGGGCAACCTAGCCTGAAAAGCCACCGAAGTGGCTAAAGCTCTGGTGGAGTGACCTTTTGGTTTAACAGGCAATTCTTTATTCCTTAGCTGATAGATAAATGGGATGATAGAAGTCAACCACCTGGATAAGGTTACTTTTGAAACTGGTAGACCTTGTTTACCCTCAGCATAAGAAAGGAAAAGCTGGTCCAATTTGCTGATGTCGTTAGTAATATGCAAATAAAAGTGCAGTTGCCTGTGAACATCTAACTGATGCAACTTATACTCCGCCCTGTTGGAGTGGTTGGGAAAAAACACAGGAAGGTCAATGGACTGATTCAAGTTATTCTCAGAAGAGACCTTAGGAAGGAAGGAAGGATTAGTCCTGAGAGCAACCCTGTCATTGTGGAACACTAGGTACGGAGGACGGATACAAAGAGCCTGGAGTTCCAAAACTCTTCTGGCTGAAGTAATAGCTACCAGAAAGAAGGTTTTCCAAGATAAAAACTTCAAAGAACAAGAAGCTGCAGGTTCGAAGGGGGGCAAAATTAGAGAAGCTAGAATCAAATTCAGATCCCACGGAGGTGGAGGATCTTTCACTGGGGGCCTGAGCAGAGTGGTCCCTTTGAGAAAAGCTTTGCAAAGCTTATGAGACATTATATTACTTTCCGACAGGCCAATGTGAAAATCTGAAATTGCAGCTAACCAAACTCTCATTGTAGCGGAAGCGGACCCAGCATGTAAGAGTTCCGCAAGAAATTCCAATATGTGGTGTACTGGGGCTGAAAATGGGTCTATACTCTTATTCTCTGCCCAGGAAGAAAAACGTTTCCACTTACTAGCGTAAGTTTTTCTAGTGGTAGACTTGTGCGATGATGAAACGATTTCACGCACAGAGTGGGAGATATTAGGAAGCCTGGCTAAGGTCGGAAGTGGAGCAACCAAGCAGTGAGCTGGAGAGATTGTAGGGAATGGTGCAGCCCGCCCGATTGATGGATCAGAAGGTCTGGAACTGGGTCCAGAATCCAAGGCTGCTCGAGAAGATGATGATGCAGGAACGGGAATTATATTTGTTGAGGCCAGTAAGGAGCAAAGAGGATAATTTTGCAGCCCAATACGGTAGCTTTCTGTATCAGCTTGGGGATTAGGGGAAAGGGAGGAAATGCATACAGAAGTCCCTGAGGCCAATCGTGGACTACAGAGTCTCTGGGGGAATGTCCCCAAAGTGGAAGGAGAGAGAAGAAATTGCTGTACTTGCTGTTGAAGGGGGTGGCAAAGAGGTCGCAGCAAGGTTTTCCCCATTTGCGGAAGATGTGGTCCGTCACTACCTGATTCAGAGACCACTCGTTAGGCATGAGAATTGCTCTGCTCAGCCTGTCTGCTATGACGTTGGATCTCCCAGGGATGTGCGTTGCTGTCAGAAACCATTGGGAAGAGATTGCCCACTGCCAGAGTCTGAGTGCTTCTCGACATAGGGGGTAGGACCTGATTCTGCCCTGCTTGTTGATGTACCACACGACTGACATATTGCCCGTTTGAATTGCAATGGTCCCGGTAGGAAGAGAGTCCTGAAGAGCTTGCAATGCTAAAAGCACAGCCTTCATCTCCAAGACGTTTATGTGCAGATGGTAGTCTTGAGATTGCCAGGTGCCCTGGACTGTTGTGCCCTGATAATGCCCCCCCACCCCCACCCGATCAGGGAGGCATCCGTGGTCACCGTAGCAACTGGAGGGGGAAGTACAAATGGTCTGCCCTGGGGCACTGATGTGGAGACCATCCACCACGCAAGGGGTTTTTTGCATGCTTCTGTGATAATAATCATGTGAGACACGGGAAGCTGCTGGAAGGACCATTGGGTGAAAAGAAGCCACTGGAGGATCCTCATGTGAAAACGAGCCAGAGGGACGAGTATGATCGCTGCTGCCATGAGACCCAGGGTTTGGAGGACGAACCTGGCTTGAATTCTCTTGCATCCTAATAAGACCTGCACATGATGGCGAATGACTAACACCATGTCTGGTGGAAGGCTGGCTGATCTGTCTTTTGTATTTAAATTTGAGCCTATAAAGGTGATAGACTGACAGGGCAACAATGCAGATTTTTCAAAATTTATTGTGATACCTAGTCTGGAGCAAGTCTGGATAGTGTAGTCTCTGGCTCGCAGAAGGTGATGCCTGGTGGAAGCAGTGAGGAGCCAGTCGTCTAGATATGGAAACACCTGGAATCCTTGCCGTCTCTGGTGAGCAATAACTACTGCCATACATTTGGTGAACACCTTGGGGGCTGTGGTGAGACCAAAGGGCAGAGCTCTGAACTGATAATGGCTGGCTACCAGCCGGAAGCGAAGGAATCTTCTGGAGCGCCTGTCCATTTTGATGTGGTAGTACGCATCCTGAAGATCTATGGAGCACATCCAATTGTCCTGACCCAGGAAGGGTAAAATGGACTGTAGCGTGACCATCCGAAACTTTGTTCTTTGAACAGACCTGTTTAGTCTGCTGAGATCCAGAATGGGTCTCCAGTCCCCTGTCTTTTTTGGTACCAAAAAGAACCTTGAGTAAATTCCGGATCCTTGCTGGTCTGCTGGGACTTGCTGGATGGCCCTTTTTCTTAGCAGTTTTGAAACTTCTTGAACTGCTTGATCCCTTTGATTGGGTGGAACATCTGGAAGGGACTTGTTTGACAACAAGGGAGTGCGAACAAAGGGAATTCTGTAGCCTCCGGATATAACAGACTGTACCAATTTGTCAGTTATGTCTTGCCAGGCTCTTGGGTACAGCAATAATCTTCCCCCAACTGCCTCCAGAGGTGGGCAGCTGGGCAACCCTTCAGGGATGCTGGAAGGGCTTGTCGGAGAAGGATTCTCTGCTGCCCTGGTTTTGCGGACCCCCTCTGCCACGAGGGCGGCGCCTGTTATTGTTCCCTCCTCTGCCCCTGGATGGGAACTCACCACGTGTGCCCGGCAAGGCTCCCTGGGATTTCCAGAACCACATCTTTCCACTCTTCTGACCCTTGGGATATGGTCTGGAAGGAGTGGAAAAACAGACTCCCACAGCAGAGAGAGTCTTGTCTTCCTGCTCACACCTGGTAAGGGTGTCCTTCACCTGTGATCCAAAAAGAGAGGAACCATCAAAGGGGGTGTTGGTGAAAGACGCTCTGAAAGGTTCCGCAAAGTTACAAAGCCGCATCCAATTGTGCCTCCCAAGGGCGACGCCTGTGCCTGCGGCTCTACCCGCACCATCGGCTGCATAAGAAATGAGCCTCATGGAGGAGTTCACCACTGAATTAAAAGTCGCCAGCTGGAAGGCTGCCTTAGCCTGGGCCCCCTCAGCTGATGGATCTTGGAGGGTATCTCCAAGCTCTTTAAGGAGATCCCTTTGAAGACGGGTAAAGTGGCACAAATAGTTCAGAGACTTCATGGAGAAAGTCGCTGAAGAGAACATCCGCTTCCCATATCTGTCCATCGTCCTGGACTCTTTGTTAGGGGGACGGACAAATGAAGTTTCAGCCAACTCCTTTGTGGCCGCCGCTACCACCATGGCATCAACAGGAACACCTTTGGTCAAAAACTGTTTGTCTTGTGGTGCAGTTATGAATTTTGCAGGTCTTCTAGGGGTTGGTTCCACTGTGTCTGGAGCCGACTATGTCTTCCGAGCCACCACAGACATGAGTGGGTCGAAAGGCGGAGACACCCAGGAGGTGGAAGGTCGGGATCCAAACACATCCAGGAATACCGACTCAACCTCGGAACGGCTAAGGGTAGACCAGTTCCCCCTCTGCCTAAGCATCTCATGGATGTCTGAGAATGAGACATCTTCAGAAGGGGACCTCGGGGACCCTTCCGAATCCTCTAAGTCGGTATCTGATATGACAGACTCAGGAGAGTCAACATGCTTCCTCTTGCATTTCCTCTTATGAGGTGGCTCCTCTGAATGATCAGGGGAGGCCTCGGAAGAGGAAGACACACTCAAAGGGGTGCCCTGGAGCATTGGTTCCCCACGCTTGGGGTCTGGAGGAAGGGCAGAGGCAGGCACAGGCACCATAGTGGGAGGAGCCGAAGGGGATGATCGTGGGGCTGACTCAGGGGCCAGCACACTCCTCATGACCTCGAAGGCGTCCATGCTCGGATTCTGAGAAGGCTCCAGTTCCGAAGAGACCGGAATCCCTTTCCGCACCGAGAGGGAAGGCTCCGAAGCCGATGTAGGAGCCGAGCTCACCTGCGCCGAAGATCCAAGGGGAAGAACGGGATCGGACAAGGGTCCAATGCCACACGCCCCCTCGGAGCAGACGATGGAGTCTCGGTGCCCAGATCCCTCCAAGGACGGTACCAAGGAAGTAATCGGAGCAGTCGACGGAACCGAAGGAGAAGGTATCGGTGCCAACGGTTCCACGATTCGAACCCCAACGAACTCTGGCTCCGAACGCAAGGGAAGAGTCTGAGGAGGAATGACTGCAGACAAGGACGGAGCCGGACCCTGTTGAGGGGGGCTGGACATTTTTGCTAGGGCCTGCGATTTTAAAAGCCTGCTGACCACTCTCTCCAAGTCGTGATCTGACAATCACGATGACCGAGAAGATGGGAGGACCGATGACTGCGCTCCGATTGGATCCCTTTCCCCAGATCTTGTTTGCTGCAAGCTCAATCACTCACCTTCCATACACAACACAGAGAAGGAAAAACATTCCAATAATAAAAGGAGTACTGAAACCAGAACTAGCCTCTAGGCCCTCCAGGATGGGGGGAAGGCGGGGGGGGGGGAGTAAGAATGTGAGGCGAGATGGACTACATACATTGAACATTATGGTGAGTACATAACTTCTTGAGGTTATGTAGTCCAATCTCGCCTGCATTCTTACCCATGGGACAGTGTCCCCAGCACCTGAACCCTGGGAGGCTCAGTGGAAAATACTCCTGAGCACTGTGGAACCAAAGGAAGATATGCCTCTGGATATCAAATCCAATTTGTAGTGAGTAATAAAGGTGTGAGGAGATGCCCATGTAGCCGCAGCACAAATATCATCCATAGACATCCTGGCCTGAAATGCTGTAGAGGTAGACATCGATCGGGTAGAATGAGCCTTCACTCTAAATGGTAACTCCTTACCACCTGAGGCATAAATGAAGGAAATACAACTAGAGATCCATTTAGACAAGGTCACTTTGGAAGCAGGAGACCCAATCCTATTTTCTGAAAATGAGACAAATAGCTGAACTGATTTTCTAAGATCCTTTGTTCTACGCAAATAAAAACGCAACTGTCTATGAACATCCAGCTGGTGAAATTTAAATTCTGCCTCATTTGAAATCTCTGGAAAAAATACGGGCAGTTCAATGGATTGGTTGAGATAACTAAGCAAAGCCACTTTTGGCATAAAGGAAGGGTTTGGTCTGAGGGAAACCCTGTCCTTGTGAAATATCAAGTAAGGCGGTCTCCTTGTGAAATATCAAGTAAGGCGGTCTGATTGACAAAGCTTGGAGCTCCGAGACACATCTAGCTGCAGTGATGGCTACCAAAAAGATTGTCTTCCAAGTCAAATATTTCAATTCACAAGTAGCTGCAGGCTCAAAGGGGGACGAAGTGAGACATTGTAGCACAAAATTTAGGTCCCAAGGCATGACCAGGTCAAAGACTGAAGGGCGAAGCAGCATAGTGTCCTTCAAGAATGCCTTACAAAGTCTATGTGCCATTAGACTGGGTTCATTAGCGACGTGAAAAGTAGAAATAGCCGCCAACTGGACTTTAATGGTTGTGGCTGCTGACCCCTGATTTAAAAGCATGGGGAGAAAATCCAGAACAGAAGAAATTGGAGCTGTATAAGGATCAATTTGTCTTGCATGAGCCCAGATGGAGAATCTTTTCCATTTACTCTAATAAATCTTTCTGGTCGAAAGCTTATGGGAAGAAGACAGAATATGAACCACTTCCGGAGAAAAATGATGAAGCCTGATTAGTGATGGAACTGGAGTAACCAGGCTGTCAACCGGAGGGTCTGAAGAGAGGGATGGAACTGCCCTGGCATATGAGAGTCAGTAGATCTGGCTACGGGTTCGGAATCCAGGGGGCGTCCATAAGATAGGGATGGAGAAAGGGGAACTAAATTTGATGAGGCCAGTGTGGAGCAATCAGAATTATTCTGCTTCCCAAGGATTGCACTTTCTGAATAACCTTTGTCAGCAGAGGAACAGGCAGGAAGGCATAAAGTAGACCGGAGGGCCAATTGTGAACTAGAGCGTCCCTGGGTGACTCCCCCTGAGAGGGGGATAAGGGTGAAGTAGCTGCTGCACTTGATATTGAGGGGACTGGCAAATAGGTCGCAGCAAGGCTGACCGCATCTGCGGAAAATCTGTTCTGCAACCTGACTGTTCAGGGACCACTCGTGAGGCATCAGAATAGCTCTGCTCAACCTGTCGGCGATCAGGTTGGACTTCCCCAGAATGTGCGTTGCTACAAGAAAACGTTGGGAAGACACTGCCCACTGCCACACTTGAATGGCCTCACTGCAAAGGGGGTACGACTTTATTCCTCCCGGTTTGTTCAAATACCTTACCACTGACATATTGTCTGAGTGGATCGCAATTGTCCCGAGAGGAAGAAAGCTCTGAAGTGCTTGCAACACTAGTAGCACTGCTCTCATCTCCAAGATATTGATATGCAGATGTATCTTGTGTTCCTGCCACGTGCCTTGGACTGTCCTGCCGAGATAATGCCCCCCCCCCACCCAATCTGGTAGGCATCCATGGTCACTGTGGCAACAGGAAGGGATGGGATGAAAGGCTTCCCCGAACTGAGGTTGCTGGTGTGAAGCCACCAGTGTAGATCTTGCTTGCACTTGTCTGTGATCATTATCATATGAGAAAGTGGAAGATGTTGTAGAGACCACTGGGCGAAGAGCAGCCACTGAAGGAGCCTCATGTGTAGCCTCGCAAGAGGAACCAGCATAATTGTTGCAGCCATCATCCCTAACAATTTGAGAACCGTTTTTGCCTTTACTTTTTTCAGAGGGAGCAACGCGTATACCTGTTGTTGCAAACCCTGAATCCTTTCTTGTGGTAAAAATGCCATCATGAGCATGGTGTCTAACTTGGCACCTATAAAGGTGACATGCTGTGAGGGCAACAAGGCAGACTTTTCCCAGTTTAGAGTGATATCCAATTGTTGACACAGCTTGATAGTGGCGTCTCTGGTCTGTAGTAGCAGATGCCTGGTGGTGGCAGAAAGGAGCCAGTCGTCCAGGTACAGAAACACTTGGAATCCCTGACATCTCAAGTGAGCCGTCACCATTGCCATACATTTGGTGAACACCCTGGGGGCTGTGGTGAGACCAAAGGGCAGGGCACGAAATTGAAAATGATTGGCTCCCAGCCGGAAGCGTAGATGACTTCTGGATGCCATGTCCATCTTTATAAGGTAGTAAGCATCCTTGAGGTCGATGAATCACATCCACACTTCTTTTCCCAACAATGGGAGAATAGATTGCAATGTGACCATTCGGAACTTGGACTTCTTCACGTGGAGGTTCAAGCGGCTGAGATCCAAGAAGGGTGTCAGGTCCCCTGTTCTTTTCAGCACCAAAAAGAATCTGGAGTAAGTCCCTAATCCGATCTGGTCTGAGAAGACATGCTGGATGGCTCCTTTTTCTAGCGGCTTTATAACCTCTGAAGCTGCAGAATCCCTTTGATTGGGTAGAACATCTGGGATTCTTTTGATTGGTGGGGGAGGAGAAGAGAAGGGAATGTGATATCCTCCGGAAACCATTTTTAATACCCACTGATCCTGGGTAATGTCTTGCCATGCTTCTGGGTATAGTGAAATGCGACCCCCGACTAGCTCCAGATACGCGCAGTCGGGTCTCCCATCAGGAGCACTGGTAGGGAGAACCACGAAAGGAGTCACGGTCTCCCTGGTTACGTGGGCCTCCTCTGCCTCTAGGGTGGTGTCTACCTGAGTTACCACCCCCTTTCCCTGCCTCTGGAGGGGGAATCACTTTGTGCATCATGAAAAAACCTCTGCGATTTCTTGAACCACATTTTCCCACTCTTCTGGAGCTTGGGATAAGGTCTAGAAGGCATGGAAAAACAGACTCCCATGGCAGAGAGTTTTTCCCTCTTGCTCGCACCTAGTGAGAGTGTCCTTCACCTTGGTTACGAACAATGAGGAACCATCAAACAGGGCATTGGTGAATGTAGACTTGAAGGCCTCAGCAAAATTACAGGGGGGCATCCAGGAGTGCCTCCTGAGAGAAACTCCGGAACTCGCTACCCTACAAGCTCCTTTGGCTGTGTAAGAGATCAGCCTCATGGAGCAGTTAGCAACAGAATTTAGAGTAGACATCTGAGCACTGACTTTCTGAGCCACTGCGTCAGAAATGTTATCCTGCAGAGAATCTCCAAGCTCTTTCAGGAGATCTCTTTGGAGCCGTGTAAAATGTGACAAGTAATTCAGCAACCACAGAGTAAAGGCCACTGAAGAAAACATACGCTTCCCATACCGGTCCATGGTCCTAGACTCCTTGTTAGGGGGATGGACGGTAGATGAAGTCTCAGCCAGTTCCTTCTTGGTGGCCACTGCCACCACCATGGCATCTACTGGACCGCCCTTCGTGAGAAAGTCTGTCAACGGGGGCAGACAGAAATTTGTTGGGTCTCCTGGGGACTAGTTCCACAGTGTCAGGGGTTTCCCACACCCTTCAACAAACCAGATCCAGGAGTTAGAAGGGTGGAGAAACCCAGGAGGTGGAGGGTTGAGCCCCAAAGGCCTTCAGGAACACAGACTCCTCCTTGGAGGGGGGTTTAGAGGGCTAGTCGCCTCTCTGCTTCAAAATCTCTAGGATATCAGTGAAAGAGATATCCTTAGAGGACGACTTGGGGGACCCCTCTGATTCCTCGAGGTCGGTGTCAAACGTGAGAGACTCTTCCTGGGAGTCTATGTGCTTCCTCTTGCACGTTCTTTTTCTTGGTGGCTCCTTAGGCAAAAACTCTGGGGGGCCCTCAGAAAATTGGGGGCCACACATGGAGGTATCCTGAGGCCTTGGGTCTCCGCTGTCCAAGGATAGGGGCGATCAGAGACTGATACCGGTGCTGGAAGGGGTAGAGTGTCAGTGCTGTATGATGCAGAGGAGGACCTGGCCAGCACGCTCCGCATGACCTTGAAATCTGGTTCCCTCGGCTCCGAAGCTCGACCAACCATGGAAGACCTCGGAGCAGAAGGGACAAGGTCTGAAGCAAGGGTCAGGCTCACCCGAGCCGAAGCACAGAGAGGGAGGCTAGGAGCCAAAGAGCGGCCCGAGACTTCCCCCTCGGGTCCGACCAAGAAACCATGAGTCCTGGACCCCGTGGACAGAGCCGACAGGGTCTGAGCGGAGACCGGAGCCGATAAGCCAGGATGGGCTATCAGAGCCGACCTAAAAGCAACAGACTGCGCCGACCACTCTGGCTCAGAAAGCTGAGATTTGTTCGGAGGATCTATTGACTATGGATGGGTGACGGGCTCCGGAGCCAACTGGGCTGGAGCCGAAAGCAATTTAGCCAGCACCGGTGAATGGAGCAGTCTCTGCACCACTCTATCCACATCCACATCAGAGAGAGTCCTGGAGGACCTAGAGGACAAGGTAGGAGATCTAGACCTCCTCTCAGGAGGAGACCTGCGAGGAGGAGAAACCGGTCTAAAAACTGGAGACCGGCTCCGCGCTAGTATCTCCGTCACCGGCTCCGAGAGGCTGGGAGCCAATGTAGGTTCTGACGATACACCAACTTCCTTCGGCACCAAAGACAGTGGAGCAGAGGATGCCACAGTAGATTTAGTAACTTTCTCCGGATGACTCCTATAAGAGTGACAGAGCCAGAGATCATTTTTTTGCTTTGGAGGTTTTGTCTCTTTTAGAGGGAGAGGACTTAGCACTAGAAGACCTCTCCAAATCTTCCTCGAAGGAGGGTTTCAGTAATCCCTTCAGAATTAGTTTGTTCTTCCTTTCTTGAAGAACACGAGGGCTGAATGCGTGACAGAATGCACAAGACTCCTGAAGGTGGATAAGCCCCCAAACAATAAACACACACATAGTGCCCATCAGTAATCGACATCTTATATCCACATTTGCTACATTTTTTGAAGCCCGAAGGCTTACGTCCTTTTGTATCCTTGGACATGATCGGCAGGACACTAGACAAAACACAACAGCCAAAACTGACACCAGCAACAAAGCGCGGGAACTAGACTCTAAATAAACTCAGACACCACACAAGGACCTCTAACTCAAACAGCCCTGACAGGAAATAAGGGAAGGACTAGGTCCTCTAACTTAAACGGCCCTAGCCCAGAGAGATAGGGGTACCTAAAAAAACAAAATGAACACAGGGGGGTAAAACAGATAACAAATGGAGGACTAGGCCCTCTAACTGAAATGGGCCTAGCCCGTTGGGAGATAGCTAACAGGATACCAGACAAATACTAAGACAAAGGCCACAAAAGCCTGCATAAGAAAGCTTCCACAAACCAACCACACACACCTAGCTATGAAAATAGCTTTTGGAGCAACAAATTTGGTCAAAGACGACTAAAAGTTATACTTAGCCACAGCCAAGAGCGAGACCACATCTGAGCAAACGACTTCTGGGGAAAGGGAGCAGTGCAGCATGGGATACCTCTTAGCCCAGCCAATTGAAAGACTTCGAGCTAGAGTATGGCCGAGTCGGAGCAGAGGTTCGGCTTCGAACTCACGGGTAAGAATGTAGGTGGGATTGGACTACATAACATCCCTAATGCAGAAAAGTAGTTAGAGTGGGGAGAAGCTGCCCTGGATGCAAGGTGTTAAGAGGGCAAAATCAGCAGTTGCTCACGGTGTAGTATTGCAATACAGGAATTCAGAAATTAATGCACATACTGCTTTTGCAGTCATGGCTGAAGTGCTTTGGATGTATCTAACTGTATCAAGTTACTCGTTACAGCTATAGTAAGTCTATATATGAAATAGCCTAATCTGGAGTAAACTAATTCTTACACTAAAGTCTGTTCACAATACCTACTTAGTGCTGCAGTTAATATTATTCTACTGAAGAACATTAAACCACAGCCAATGGGAGAAGAAAAAAAAGGATAACTGAAACTTGTGTGAATTATTTGACTAAGGTATTTAGAATCATTGTAACACATTTGCATTGATTTTATAATTATATGAAAAGTAATTTGACACTTTTTTGTTATCAGAGTTCCCTGAAACTACCAAATAAAACAAGACATTTCTGCAAGGAGGCAAAGTCTCCTTTGCCTGTCCATGTGGGGACTTTGCCTCACTCACCCCTTTACTTATCTACATCAGCACTAACTTGCAGTCACACAACAATAAGGAAAAATGGAAAGAAAATGACAACACATAGCAGTCCAGCACAATCCAAGTCAAGCAGCTTTCAACAGACTGCAATAAAAATAAATACAAATAAAAAGATGAAAAGCCACTCACCAAAACTGCTGTTGCCCTTCTATGACAACCATGGGCATATGCTGTTAGATATTTTATATCTTGTACTACTGGTGATGTCCCCACAGTTTTGAAAAAAAAAACTACTACACAACCTACAAACTGATGACAGAGCTGTTTCCAGGTTATCAGAAAATGTATTCGCTAATCCTATCAATTTAATTTTTCCATATGCTTAGGTTTTTACATGCCATGATAGGAACAGACCCCAAATTCTTAAGTCGGGGCATAATTTTTAAATCAGTACTGCTTCAATCTTTGTTGTTAACCAAGAGTGCTCCTCTCAGCATTTGCTATGTGCCCAAAATTGCCTCATTCTGCAATTCAAAGAGGTTTGCATGTAGTGGTAGCATATTTAAGTATGGTTGTAAATTCTTTATTATACATTAGTCTGTTGCTTCTACTACTGCTGTAACTGTCTGGGGATCTTTCTTCCACATTGTTTTTGTTTCTGCTTGCAGATCATTGCATTTGAGACTTTGTGTCTCACAGTACACAAAACATTTTGCTACACCCAGTGATTTAATTAACAATGCTACTTTTGTCTTTTTCCTAGAACTACATCATCTGTTTTCTTGCATTTTTTTTTTTGAACTGTTGGCAGTGGGTGACCCCATATGATACAAACTTCTCTACTGCTGATAATGCTTTGTGACTCGTGTTGCCAATGCTTCTCAGCTACTTTTACATTGTAGTGTTTTGCACAATCCCCAATGCAACAGTCTTGCCACATTATTGTACTTTACAGTTTACAGACCTTCAGCCAATGGACTTTGCAAACCAATGTGTTATAAGCCCACAATCTTAATCCTTAAGTAATCCTTTGGTTTAATTTATCCAAGTCTTTTGGGTTTCTAATACCACGATGGGAATTGACCCCATTGCTACGTCAAAGTATAATTAAAAATCATAAAATCGATATTGTTTCAATCTTATAATTTTAGTCAAACATGCTCTTCGCAGCATCCACAATATGCCCATGACTGACTCCTGTAATTCTCACAAGGTTACATGTACCGGTAGCATTATCTAAATACGACTAAATTCTGAGAACCATTGCTCTTACTACTATTGGAACTCTCTCTGTATCTTTCTTCCACATTGCCCTACTTTCTGCCTGCAAATCTCAGCTATTTCAATATTACATATAATGTTTGCATAATCCCCAATGTGACAGTCTTGCCACATCATTATGCCTTTCAGTATACATACCTTCTGCCATTAGTGCATCACACCCAGCAATGAGATGTGCAACCATTTTCAGTTTTGTTTTAAAGAACCTGTATTTCTCTGTTTCTCCCACTTGTTCAATGGACTTTGTAAACTAACGTGTACACAGTCCACTGTCCTGGGCCATAAATATTAACCTTTCATCTTTTGATTTAAATTTACCCCCCCTTAACCATTCCTGCATCAGATCCTAATCGACATGAGGTTACTTCATCCCATTTCATATTCTATACATTTGAAATTCTTACTGATTTTTTTTTTCTATCCATTCAGCATCTTTGTTATGTCCATTAAGGTCTTCATAGATATTTCTCCAAAATGTGTCTTTCTTCCTTTTTGGTTGGTGTTTGTTCCTTTTGCTTTATTTCTCAGTTCTCTACGAAACTATTTTGGGTCATCAATGAATTGCTTGTTTTGTACTTTTCCTTTATATTTATCTGCATACCTTCTAAATTGTTCTGCCTATGGTTATATCTTCAATTTATTTGCAATACTGCACCATAGATCCCTGTCTGTTCCAATATTGGGCATTACTTTCATCACATCTATCTTATTTTGTTGATCGGTTCCCTCTATCTTCTTCTTACACTGACACTTCTTATCTTAACTGCTTTATAGTTTTCTCTATTTCATGCTTCCATGATGATGATATTTAATTTGCTCCCCTCTGTTCTTTTATTGCCCCTGTACGTTTGTGGTTAGACTTTATCTGTTATTAACTTAGCTGCAGAGTAATGTATCCTACTTGCGTCTGTAATACCACATGAACTTCTGTTAACATAAATGAACACAGTAATCAAAACAATTATCAGACTTCTAACATGCTGGATCATACTGACTTTCTGTAATCTGTTTCTTTCATTGATCTTAATATGTCTATCCATCGCTATTAAATCAAGAAAATCAATTTATTGTATTAACAAACAAATTTGCATTTGACAGTTTTTCTTGTGCAAATATTTTTCTTTCCTCAAATTTCTCTCAATCTTTTTGAATATCTTCTATCCAAAATTCTGGGCTTCTTGCATAATACTAACAATACAAAATTTCTTCCTTATCTTCAATAGCCCACTCTATCATCTTTAAGGCTCTTTTTTAGCCTGTCAGTTTTTGTGGACTTCTACTTTTTTTTGCCCCAGGGGGGGTCATCCTTCCCCTGATCCTGGCCTAACCCCACTGTAGGAATGTTTCCATGTCCTGTGGCTTGTACACTGTCATTTTTTCCATTCCTAACACTAATGCACTTCAAACGACTTGCCACTTTTTTTTAATCCTGGGACTTATGTACCCAGCTTTCTTTTATTTTTAACCTACTTCTGTCCATGATATACACTATATAAAAGTCTATATATCAGCGTTGCCTTGGTGAAATTTTGTTAAAAAAGGAACCATCTTGTAAAGGTATTCACCAAGACTTCAGGATGAATTAATTTCTAGCAATATTACATTCCTTTGCCTGCTGATTTTATCATCTATCCAATCAGACCTACAGTACAAGATATATTATTTCACAGCAGACTCCTGCATATTTTTTTAAATATATGTGTGTGCATACATATCTGTACAAACTACAAATACAAAGATAAACAGCTGCTTAAGTAAGTGAAGTCCCCATTTTAAGTGTCCTCTTACTTTTTTTTTCTTGCAATACCTATACCTATAAAGAAGACACACACATTCACGCCCACACCTACCTGCATATCTTTTAGACATCACTCGACCGCGGGGAGGACATGCAGACTCCTTCTGTGTGGAGTCTGCATGTCCTCCCCATGGTCGAGTGACATTTAAAAGACATGCAGGTAGGTGCATGCGTGAATGGGCGTGCCTTCTTTGAAGTTTGGTCATCAGGCTGGCACCTCGGCACCATAAAAATCCACTGCCAATCATTAGCAGACTGGAGTTCCGCTGTGGCGACCCCTAACCGGGAAAAGCCGAAAGACCTATATCTATAACTCTCAAGCAGTTGTATTTGGTGCAGCACTCCCATTCTGCTTTGTGAATCTGTGTCGGCTCAGCTGTTCTGCTTTAATGCAAGACAGGTCTGATTTTTTCTCTTTCTTTGGCCCAGTTCATTAACAATGAGAAAGACTTCTGGGGCTTGTAGCACTAAAAATAGACCAAAAGCAGACAAAGTATCTAGCACTACACAGTCTTTTTAAAATAAAAATGGTACCATGCAGTTCTAAAGAAGTGTTTAGGGCATAACATCACAAAGGGCACAGTTCTGTGCCTGTCAGTGGTCTCAGATTTTGCAGAATGCCACTGATTTTTAGCTCATATTTTTTTCTCTATCCTTCACATGAGGTATATCATTCACATAATGCCAGTAATTAGGCATTTTATACTTAATATTGTTTGGAAAATGCCTGTTGATGAAGAATCTGTTCTGTTATTTTTTTATGAGAATTAGAGTAATTAAACATCATTGCTTTTTTGGTTCTTCCTTTGTCTGGAATTCTTGAGCAAAAAGTTTGGGCAGTATCTTGGACTGGCCTTCATAAAATGTGTTGTTTTTTTGGCAAATTGTTGTGGTTTGCAGTTTTTTGATAATGGCAGACGTCATATCCTTCTTAAAATGTACCAATGAAAAGCTTGTTATTCTAGGAACTTTCTAAGTATGTAAGAGTAATCTTTAAAACCTGTCCCTGATTTTGAGTCTTTGTTCCAAATTCCTGAGTGTGTAACATGTAGCTCTGAAAGCAGCAAGCTGGAATCCATTTCAACGTCATTATGTATTCATGCATATCTTCTATGTCTGAGACCAGATGAATGCATGATAACTGAAATGATTGTCAGTCATATAGGTTTGTGGTGAGGGCATAGCTGTCACCTGCCCCAATCCTAATTTTGCCTCATTTCTGGAAATTTTTTTTTGATTTCAGTCATCAAGTAATGTCTAATGTGGGTTTTGGATGTTGTATTTTTCAGGAAATACTTAAGAGCGCTATCATTCATTTGATCACCAGCAGATATCCAAGATGCAGACAGTCATACTGTGGCTGTAAATGATGGCAGTGTTTAATTATATACTGCAAAACTTTTATAGTGTTTTAATAAGCATGACAGATGCAGCCTGTGAAGATGCAACTTGCATTATGCAAAAAAAAAAGTTATAGGCAATATTTTTGGTCAGGTGGCAAAAATGTTTTATAAGTTTGCTTTAACTGGATCTACATACTGTATGAAACTAAAATGACCAAAATATATATTTTTTTCCTGGAGAAGGGAGGAATTATTAAAAATGGCCTGGCTAGGCAAGATGATTTTAGGTGGTGTGGCTAAATGCATTCAACTGAGATCAAGTTCTAGGATGAGATGTCTTCTGTGCTTTTGTTTATCTGCAACATAATCGTGTGTAAAGTTAGACAACCATGTCATGAACAAATATATGATTTTTTACTAATTTTGCTAACTAAACTATAGTCATGCCTGGCAAACTAGCATGTGTATCTTTCTGCAGCGAATTAAGGATTTTTCTGATACAGGTTCTAATTTAATTGGCTGTACCTGGTAAAAGAGTAAATTTATATATCTGTGCCTTCAGCCCCAGCAGCATACATTTAAGGCTATGCAAATTTTGACCGCTATGATTTTGGACCCTCTATTATAATTTTTGATAGTTCCTGCTTTGGAAAGCTGGGAGGTTGAGAGGTATACCTATATCCCTTTTAGGGTGTTCAAGCTTGAGTTATCCTGTTTCATACCACCCCAGTCACTTAGTGCACATGGCAAAAATCTGTTATTAATCCATTTTCCCATCTTACTTTTAAAAATTCGTAACATCTGGAACTAAACTACCCATTCCTGGAGAGCTTGAAATTAGTGCTTCTGATTTGCTTCTGGTGAGAAGTGTAGACAGGCACCAACTTCCTGCTGCTATCTCAGTGGGCAGTGTGTCTGGGACTTCACTGAGCGGTGTGGCTGTAATTTTGGTGAGAACCTCTTAAGCACTTTTTTGATAACCCCAAACATTCCCAGAGGTAGTTTTCCCTAAATGCCCTATGCACCTGAATAAAATCTCCTCTTAGATATCTGTAAAAGACACTGTACAAGTTCAGATATTTTAGTCTTTCATAACTTAAATTTTCACATCCATGGATGCCCTTGGTACATTTCTGCTGTACTCTTTCCAGTTTACTCATGCTTGTTTCCATACTGTTATTCCATACTCAAGTTTGGGTCTAATGTAACTAACAAACAATGGCTTCATCATTTTTGATTTCCTGGACTTTATAAATCTTTTTATACAGCTGATAGTTCTGTAATTATCATTAACCAATTGGCTTGATATGATTAGAAAAACTCAATGCTGGATCTACCCATATACCCAGGTCCTTAAATGAGTCTACAGTTTCAAACAGTGTGTGCTGCATTAAATATTCACTTTCAGTTTATGTCTCCCAAATCTCATATGCATAGTTTCTGGTGTATTTATCAGCATATTATTCTCCTGTGCCCAGATAGATGATCAGTTTAATCAAGTTATTTTGAGACATGTAACAGATGTAATTAGTTTACCCTATTTCAGGTCGCCTGGATATAAAGTGTAGAATACCTCAGATGAAAAAGTTAGGTCTGAAAGATACAATCTAAACAAGTAAGGGCCTAGGACAGAGCCTTGTGGGGCACCTTGACTGTAACCAAGGATTTCACCTGTCCAGTTGCTGTACGATACTTGCCATGTCCCATTTTGTAACTGGAGGCAAAGCTCTCAAAAAGCTACACAGTGAGACATACTCTGATGCACCCTTCAAAAGGCTGTTGGACAGGATCATGGTTGGTTGCCTATCATGTGCCAGGATTTGCTGCATTACTCAAGTCCTTGCACCACAAGAACACATATTACACAGTCATACACGTGGGAGTAAGCAACTTGAGACACACCTCTTTGAACTTTATGCAGAGAGACATGAAGGAGTTCAGAAACCTGAGGAAAGAAAGCAGTTATGAACCTTGCCTTGGGAAGCATTTTACCATCACAAAGAATGATGCTGCAAAACAAACAGAAGACTTGCTTAAATAACCGGCTTAGCTTTTGGTGTCACTCTAGGAGGGGTCTAATACATTTCAGCCTTGGAGGAAAAAGTAGGTAGTCCTAACTGCTTTGCCAAGGATGGCCTGCACCCATCTCCACAAGACTTTCAAACACTGGCTAAAACCTTATCCTCCCCATAGTGACTTTTTTAGGTAATGTCAGTCTTGTCATCGAGACCTGGTTCAAGACCATTGAAGGCACCCCATCAATGCAGAGTTTCAACACATTAAAAAAACAAAAAGCCAGCACACTTTTGTCAGCTCATAGAACTCTCTAATCAATACAGTAACATTTTGCAAATTAGAGTCTCAACAACTACCATGTATTCAGGCCCACTGTACTACATAAAGGCACTAAAGGTAACAATGGCTCTATATTCATAAAACAAAATATCACCTCCAGGCTTGTCAGACAGGATAATGACCTGCTCCTCCTCCACATTTAACCTACCATTAACAAAACCACTCATCACATTACAGCTAACTACAGGACCCAGTAAATACCCCCCTGACCATACCTCCAACATGACTTGCAAGGAGTCCCCACCCATTATGCCAAACACCATTCTCCTAGGGGACTTCAATAGCTCTCTATCAACTAAGAGACTTATACATCCCCAAATGTGTATGCCCAGAGATTCCTATACTTCATAAATACAAATTCTCTAGACCAATTAGTCTACATCCCAACCTGGTAATACAAAATCCTGGACTTCATCCTTGCCAGTATGGGACAGCTCAGTTCCCCATCACTCACTTGCCAAATCGGACTATGTTTTGGTCACATTCACCAGAAGACTGAAGTCTGAAGCTCTGGAGGGCTTGGTGCCCAATCTTGATTTTTACTTAGCTCAGATCAAGCTAACTAATGATTTGATTGGGTAGAAGGTGCCCTGGAGCTTTTGACGTTGGCCCACTGTCACATCTTTTGTAGGATACAACCAAGACAACTTATGCCTACTGCAGCAGTGATCATAATGATCATCATTACATTCCCACTGAAACTAATTAATTCTGGACATGGTTTAACAAAAGAAAATCTTTAAAAGGGACTAGCAGAAGAAACACTCCTCATAATCAGAAACCTGAGGAAAGTAAACAGCAGTTGTCCCTTCACAATCATTTTCCTGTTCAATGTCCTGAACTTCCTCAGACTAAATAATTCTTTTTTCTTACCAATAACACCAGAATTGGTAGGGTGAAGAGCTCAAACTAAGCCCAATAAATCACTTATGTCCCAACTAACTGAGACAGGTGAAGATAAATGTCTTTTTGCCATGAATAAGTAAAGAAACAGACCTGCTTTTTTACTAGGCACAGCCTCCTTCGAGACAGGCATTCATACTACAAAGTCCGGCTAGGCAGAAATATAGTCAGACACCTTCTTCCAAGACCAGCAAGTGTGGTTCTTCCTTGCCCGCCAAGGGCACACCAAAAGCAGCAGAGGAAGACTCTAACCCCCAGGTCCATGGTGGCTGTAGGGACTACACCAGAAGTAACCAGAGACAAAGATGAATAGCCTGAGAAGCCAGAAATAGCTACAGCAAAGTCACCCACCTGAGGCAGTGGCAATTTAGTAGTCTGCTGAAGGGGCAAACACTGCTTGGAAATCTTTTCCTTTTTGTGATTGGAAGAAGGAAAAAAAATGAGGAACTGGTAGGCTGCTACACACTGAAGCTAAAAAGATGTTGAAATCCCAGGGAAGCCTGGCAGTAATAGTGGGTGAAATACATAAGTATTAAAAAAAAAAAAGAAGTTATGTACTCGCCATATAATTCCATGTTGGTAGTCCATCTCACCCTTCATTTTTACATATGGGTTCGGAGCCCATCCTCGGCTCCGACTCGGCCGATTTTCAAGCTCGAAGACTTCTGGTTGGCTCGTGGCTAAGCAGGTATCTCATGGTGCACCAGAGCAATCCCCAGATCTTGTTTGCTGCTCACTAGCAATAGAAAGAGATAGAAAGAAACCCTTAACCAACAAACCAATACTAAAGGGTCGCCAACCAAGAAATTTATAATATTACCTCCAGACCTTCCAGGATGGGGGCAGGAGGGAGGGTTGGTAAAAATAAAAGGTGAGATGGACTACCAACATGGAACATTATGGTGAGTACATAACTTCTTTATGTTAGGTAGTCCAATCTCGCCTTCATTTTTACATATGGGACAGCGTCCCTAGCGCCTAATTCTTGGGTGGCTCATTGGAAGATACTCCTGAGCACCATGGAGCCAAAGGATGCGCTACTCCTAGAAGCCAAATCCAACTTATAATGAGTAATAAAGGTGTGAGGGGTAGCCCACGTAGCTGCTGCACAGATATGATCAATTGGTACCCTGGCTTGGAAGGCTGCAGAGGTAGACAGAGACCTGGTAGACTGAGCTTTGATACTGTGGGGTAAGGGTCTGCCCTCCGAGCTGTAGATGAAAGCTATGCAACTCGAAATCCAGTTAGACAATGTCACCTTAGAAACTGGCAAACCCAATCTGGAATCAGAAAAGGAAACAACTGGTCTGACTTCCGAAATTCTTTGGTCTGTTGCAAATAGAAACGCAGCTGTCTGTGAACATCTAACTGGTGAAAACGGTATTCCGCTGCATTGCTACGATTGGGAAAGAAGACTGGGAGTTCAATGGACTGGTTCAATGTGGCAGAACAACAAACTATGGGGACAAACGAAGGACTGGTACTTAAAGAAACCCTGTCTTTATGAAAAACTAAATAAGGTGGCTGAATAGAAAGGGCATGTAGCTCAGAAACACGTCTGGCTGATGTAATACCTACCAAAAACACAGTCTTCCAAGACAAATACTTTAAGGAAGCTGAATGAGACGGTTCAAAAGGAGGGGATGTTAGTTTGGACAACACAAAATTTAAGTCCCAAGAAGCCACAGGTTCCTGTAAAGGTGGTCTCAGCAAGGTGGCTCCTCTCAAGAAGGTTTCACATAACTTATGCGACATAAGGTTAACATTTGGAGATCCCAAATAAAAATGTGAAATACCCACCAATTGTACTTTGATGGTGGCTGCGGCAGATCCCTGCTGAAAAAGTTCCGAAAGGAATTCCAGAATTACAGGAACGGGAGCGGTGTAAGGATCCACATTCATTTTCTGTGCCCATATAGAAAACCTTTTTGACTTACTGTCATACAGCATTCTGGTTGATGGTTTGTGTGAGGATAAAAGAATATGGGACACTGATGATGAAACATCATGAAGCCTGACTAGAGATGGAATTGGATCAGCCAAGCTGTCAATTTGAGTGGAGAGAGGGGGTGTAGCGAACCCGACATGTGGGTCAGTAGATCTGGAACTGGGTCCAGGATCCAAGGATCGTCCAGGAGAAGAGGTTCGAGGAAGGGAAACCAGACCTGGCGAGGCCAGTAAGGAGCAATGAGGATCAACTTGCTTCCCAGTCGGTTGGCTTTCTGCATCACTTTGGGGATTAGAGGAAAAGGAGGGAAGGCATAGAGAAGTCCCGTGGGCCAATCGTGTACCAGAACGTCTCTGGGTGCTTCCCCCGGAGGGGCAATTAGGGAAAAATAACTGCTGCACTTGGCATTGACTGGACTGGCAAAAAGGTCACAGCAAGGTTGTCCCCATTTTAGGAAAATCTGTTCCACTATTTCCCATTTCAGAGACCACTCGTGGGGCAGCAGGATTGCCTGGCTCAGCTTGCCGGCTATCACGTTGGTTGTCCCTGGAATATGCACTGCCACCAGAAAACGCTGAGAAGAAATCGCCCATTCCCAAACTCGCATGGCTTCTCGACCTAGTGGGTAAGATCTGGTACCGCCCTGCTTGTTGATATACCACACAAGCGACATGTTGTCCGATTGTATCGCAATCTTCCCTGGAGGAAGAAGGTCCTGAAGTGCTTGCAACACCAGAAGCACCGCTCTCATCTCCAAAACGTTGATATGCAGATGAGCCTCGTGTTCTTGCCATGTGCCGTGGACTGTCCTGCCCAGATAATGCCCCCCCACCCGACCTGGGAGGCATCCGTGGTCACAGTGGCAATGGGTTGGGCAGGCACAAATGGAGCTCCCATGAACAAATTGTTGGGGGATATCCACCAACGAAGGCCCTTTTTGCATGATTCTGTCAGCAGAATAGAGTGATTCAGCGGTAGGTATTGCAACGACCACTGGGAGAACAGAAGCCATTGAAGGATTCTCCTATGCAACCTGGCTAGAGGTATTAACAGAATGGTTGAGGCCATCGTTCCAAGAAGTTGAAGAATCAACTTTGCTTTGACCTTCCGAAGTGGGAGAAGTCACTGAACTTGTGAGATGAGGTTTTGTGCTCTTTCAGTGGGAAGACGAACTGTCATATCCACTGTGTCTACCTCTGCGCCTATAAAAAAATCACAGATTGCGAGGGCAGTAATGCAGATTTTTCCCAATTTATGGAGATCCCTAGTTGAGCACAAAGCTGGATGGTGATGTCAAGTCAGGAGCCAGTCGTCCAAATACGGAAACACCTGGTATCCCTGACGTCTCAGGTGAGCTGTCACTAGTGCCATGCATTTGGTGAACACCCTGGGGGCTGTGGTGAGACCAAAGGGCAGAGCACGAAACTGATAATGGCTGGCTCCCAGCCAGAAGCACAGATACCTCCTTGACACCTTGTCCATTTTTATATGGTAGTAGGCGTCTTGGAGATCTAGAGAGCACATCCAATAGTCTTTCCCTAACAACGGGATTTTCGACTGCAGTGTTACCATCCAAAACTTGTCCTTTTTCACTGATTCATTTAATCTGCTAAGGTCCAATATTGGCCTCCAGTCTCCGGTTCGTTTTTGGACTAAAAAGAACTTGGAGTAAGTTCCGGATCCTATCTGGTCTGCTGGCACAGATTGGATGACTCTTTTTGAGAGCAACTTGTTCTTCTCCACAGTTGCCTGATCCCTGGGATTGGGTGGAACATCTGGGATCTTCTTGGGAACAAACGGTGGAAGGGAAAAGGGTATGATATATCCTCTGGCAACGACTCTTTGTACCCACTTGTCTTGGGTTAAATTTAACCAGGCTTCTGGATACAAAGAGATGCGACCCCTGACTGGCCCCAGAGAAACGTAGTCGGCCCCCACATCAGGAGCGCTGATAAGGCCGCCCTCGAAAGGAACCATGGCCTTGCTGATATTGCGGACCACCCCTGCCTCTAGGGCGATGTCTACCATTTCCTCCTCCTCTGCCTCTGAAGGAGGATTCACTCTGTGTCTGGAAAGGCCCTCTGGGACTTTTTGAACCACATATTACCTCCCCTTTGACCTTTGGTGGTATGGTCAAGAGGGGACGGTAAAACTGACTCCCACGGCAGAGAGTCTTTCTTTCCTGTTCACACCGAGTGAGTGTATCTTTCACCTTGGAACCACACAAGGAGGAACCATCAAATGGGGCGTTGGTGAAAGTGGACTTGAACGGCTCCGCAAAATTACACAAGCGCATCCAGGAGTGGCGCCTAAGGGCAACTCCTGAACCTGCTGCTCTGATCGCCCCCATCAGCCGCATGAAATATGAGCCACATGGAGGAGTTAACTACGGAATTTAGGGTGGACAACTGAGCAGAGATCCTATCCGGGACTCCCTCAGGACAAGCACCCTGTATGGAATCTCCTAACTCCTTGAGGAGATCACTCTGCAACCTCGTGAAATGGGTCAGATAGTTCAGGGATCGAAGTGTAAAGGCCGCTGAACTAAATAAGCGCTTCCCAAATCTGTCCATCTGTCGAGACTCCTTGTTTGGCGGATGTACAGAGGAAGAAATCTCCGCCAACTCCTTCTTCTTAGCTGCCGCCACCACCATGGCATCTACGGGAATGCCCTTAGACAAGAATTCTTTTCCAGGAGGGGCAGACAGGAACTTATTTGGTCTTTAGGTACTGGCTCCATGGCAGCGGGAGTATCCCACACCTTCCGACTAACCAGATCCATTAGCTCGTCAAAAGGTGGAGGCACCCAAGAGGCAGAGGGTTGAGACCCAAAAGCCTTCAGGTACACTGATTCCTCATCAGAAGGGTTGACAGTAGGCCAGTCGCACCTCTGTTTAAGGATCTCTAGAATGTCCACAAAGGAGACATCAGAGGACGACTTAGGGGACCCCTCCGACTCGAGGTCAGTGTCCGATGTCAGAGACTCATCCTGGGAATCAATATGCTTCCTCTTGCATACCCTCTTCCACGGGGGCTCCTCAAAGGGACCTTCTGGGGATGTCCCGGAAGAGTGGGGGCCACCAGCCAGTGGCTCCTGAGGCTGTGGGTCTCTGCTGTCTCCGGGCAGAGTAGGGACTGAGACTGAAGTGGGAGCCCTGGGGAGAAGAGTGCTTGTACCAATGGCAGGGGCCGTAGATTGTGACAGCAGACTCCTCATCACCTCAAAAGTAGATCTCTCTTACTCCGAAGACCGTCTCCGCTCCGGAGACAAAGGACGGTGCTGGAGCCAGAGCCATTGGCTCCGAGATAGATGCAGGGTCCGAGCTCACCCTGGCGGATGCACCGAGAGGAAGGCTCGGAAGTGATGAAGATCAATTCAAAACCTCCCCCTCGGCGCCGATAGAAGAGCTTCGGTCCCTGGAAACAGTTATAGGTAAGAGATCTACCTCTTTTCAACCAATTTTGACTTCTGAGGTAAGACTAGAAACAGTTAACCTAGGTAAGATAAGAGATCTACCTCTTTTCAACCCATTTTGACATCTGAGGTAAGACTAGAAACAGTTAACCCAAAAGAAAGTTCTGATATATTTATTTTGAAATTTAATTGTTTAAGTCCATACTTGTTGGAAGTGATTAATTGGACATGGCAGATATGTTTTGATGACAATATTAAAGTGAATTAATGATGGGCCATATGTAGTTATACAGGGACATGAGTATACCCTCTCATGCCCAGGAAAATGTAGTAGTAACACAACCGTGCTGGTGTATGTAGGAACTTGTGTCAGCTGTCAGGCTTTCTAGGTGGGTAAAACCACTCGTAGACTTAAAGATAGAATTGGAGAACATCTGAGAGCCATAAAAACCAGAAACATACACAATGCATTACTTGGACACAGTAACGTCTGTCCTAATTTCAAGAAATGTATTTTCTTTGTAATAGACCATGTTCCAACAAGCGACAGGAGAGGTGATGACAAACTCATGCTGGAAATTAAAGAGCTTAAGTGGCAATTGAGGCTTAATGCCACACAACCACCAGGTCTAAACGAGGGAGTCCCATATGTTTCAATATTGAAACAAAGAGCAAATATTTTTATGTAGTCTTATGACAATGAGAAAGTACTTTTCACTAAATAATGTATAACAATTTTTAATGTGAAATGTACACGGTTACATTATGCAGTTGAGTTTATGCAGAGTGTGTGTTTTTTTAATTGTATTTACTTCATTCATTTAATTTATTTATTTTATTCATTTTGCCTTTATTTTTTGAATGTTGCTATATTAATAAGTACTTGGAATTGAAATGTGTGTTTTTATATAGGTCTTTGATGGTTTTATGAAATGACAGTACAATTATTTTAGGTAGTACAATAACACTTTTCAGAATATATGTATTTGTACTTCCATTATATGTACCTAGTCAGCAATACTTAGATATGTGAATATTTTAACTTAAGGTTTAGGATTGGTTCACACATTAATTGATGTCATTATTTAAATGGTTAGACTTTTAATTTCCAATGACTCTGAAGAAGCCAAACCATTGGCGAAGGCGCTTAGTCGATTTTGCGCAGTGCCGTTTAAGCAGTTTTAAACTATTCCCGGCTCCACAAAGTGTGCTCTTCAATTTTTCCCTTAGTACTAGTCAAACTCTCAAAATAAGCTCTCAACCTTCATTCTACAGCCCAGCACTTGCTCAAATTTCTCAGTAAGCACTAACAAACTTTAGCACTACGCCCCCTTATACTATCATGAAGTACAAGGCTCCCTATTCGTCCATTCCGGACAATCAATAAATCAGTTCTTTAAACCATGCAGGCATGTCCAAAGTGCAGTTTCAGGTATACTCTCCAGTCCAGCCGGTGAAACTGGGAATCTTAAGGCAATGTTACAATTGCCTTATGTACACAGACAACCCTCTCCTCCGTCCAACAAACTGAAATATATGTGACAGATGCAACTATACAGCCAAACTGGAGGCCGAGCTCTCTCAACCCAAGACTGGCATAGTCAGTCAGGAGGAGAAGAAAACCACTCGCACCACACAACCAGTCTCACATAGACCAATTGCACCAGCAAACAAGACACAAACTCACAAAAACATACTCGGAGGCTCTAAATAAAAATCTGCCAAAGCAACAGAGACCTCCAAAGCAGACATCCAAGCAACCGCTACCCCACAACAACTTTCACATATCACATACTTCACAAAGTCAGTGTGCCACGCAGTCGCAGCCCCTAAGGCTAAATAACAGACCTAATACACTAGTAATTGGAGACTCTATTAGCAGGCACACTGACGTCCCACTCTCCAGACTGAACAAGGAGAAGGTCACTGTGAGCCGCCTGTCGGGTGCCAGGATCCGCCACATAACACAAGCACTCAGGTCACCCCACAGCAGGTACAAATATGACTCTGTCATTGTCCATGTTGGTGTGAATGACCTGAGACATACCTCCCTGGACTACATGAAAAGAGACAGAGGAGCTCTCTGATTATGTAGCCTAAGCTGGTATGACCCTGACCCTGAGTAGCATCTTGCCCTCACCAAGAATGATGCCACAATATAAAGACAAAATGATCAATTTTAACAATTGGCTAAGCTATTGGTGTCATTCAAAGGGGATCCAGTGTCTGTCAGCCTGGGATGACATGCTCGACAAGCTACATTGCTTCGCCAGGGGCGGCTTGCACTGGTCACCCTTAGGCTTTCGAATACTGGCTAAGGCTCTTGCCACCCCCATAGCGCCTTTTTTAGGCAAGGCTCAAAAGACAAACCCACCTCCATAGACAATACAAAAACAAAAAACTAAGGGTAATGCTACTCAACGCCAGAAGCCTAAACCTCAAGATGCATGCACTTGAGGCACTCCTCAGTATGGAGAAAATCGATATCTGTGCAGTAACAGAAACCTGGTTCAAGGCCCCAGAGAGCACCCCAGCACTACCAGGATTCAACTCATACAATTCTTTTCGGCCCAGAACTTGGACCGAAATACTAAAGGCGAGGGAGTACCCATTTTCATCAAGGATACACACACCTCCAGGTTAGTGGCACTGCACGAGGCAGCGGAAACCATCCATGTGCAACTAACAGTAGGTAAAACAAGAAGTTATGTACTCACCATAATGTTCGATGTATGTAGTCCATCTCGCCTCACATTCTTACTCACAGGTTCGGAGCCGAATATCGGCTCCGACTCGGCCAACTTTTATTTTCTAGCATGTAGTCTCTTACTGGCTGGACTAAACAGGTATCCCATGTTGCACTGCTCCATAGCCCCAGATCTAGTTTGCTGCGAACCCACAATCACACCTCATGCATAACAACAACCCACTACAGTAGAACACTATCAAGGGGAATAAGAAAAAACAACTACCATTGAAGGGTACTCAAACACCAATTCCAGCCTCCAAATCCTCCAGGAAGGGGGCAGGTGGGAGGGTATGTAAGAATGTGAGGCGAGATGGACTACATACATCGAACATTATGGTGAGTACATAATTTCTTGATGTTATGTAGTCCAATCTCGCCTATATTCTTACTCACGGGACAGCGTCCCCAGCACCTCTATCCTTTGAGGCTCAAAGGAAGATACTCCTGAGGACAGTGGAACCAAAGGAAGCCCGGCCCCTAGAGGCCACGTCCAGTTTGTAATGAGTAATAAAGGTGTGTGGGGAAGCCCATGTTGCTGCAGCACAAATATCATCCAAAGATAGCCTGGCATGGTAAGCTATTGACGCAGAAACAGCCCTAGTAGAGTGAGCCTTGATGGGGAACAGTAGATTTCTGCCCACTGAGGAGTAAATTCAGGAAATACAACTTGAAATCCATCTGGAGATTGTAACCTTGGAAATAGGGGATCCTGCTCTACTTTCTGAAAAAGACACAAACAATTGGTCAGCTTTTCGTAGTTGTTTTGTCCTGTGTAAGTAGAATCATAATTGCCTGTGCACGTCCAATTGATGAAATCTAAACTCTGCTTTGTTCAAGAATTGAGGGAAGAAAACTGGCAGCTCAATAGACATTGAGATTAACAGTAGATGTTACTTTAGGAAGAAAGGACGGATTAGGTCCAAGAGAAACCCTGTCCTTATGGAAGATTAAATATGGGGGTTTGATGGACAGAGCTTGAATCTCTGACACCCGTCTGGCTGATGTGATGGCTATAAGGAAAGCAGTCTTCCAAGACAGAAACTTTAACTCACAGGAGGCAGCCGGTTTGAAAGGTGGGGAAGTCAGGGCTTGCAAAACAAAGTTTAGATCCCAGGGCATGATAGGTTCTGACACGTGAGGCCGGAGTAACAAGGTGCCCTTCAGAAAGGCCTTACAGAGTTTGTGGGCCATAAGGGAAGGCTCGTAGGAGGTAGGAAAATTAGAAATAGCAGCCAGCTGCACTTTAATGGTAGCAGGAGCAGAACCCTGCCGAAAGAGCATGGACAAAAATTCCAAAACAGGAGGAATTGGGGCTGTGTAAGGGTCAAGTCCTTGGGCATGAGCCCAAATGGAAAATCTCTTCCATTTGTTGGAATAAATCTTCCTGGTGGAAGACTTATGAGAAGAGGATAAAATGTGCACCACCTCAGGCGAAAAATGAGTCTGACTAACGACGGAAGTGGAGTAGCCAGGCTGTCAACCTGAGGGTCCGCAGGGAGGGGTGGAACTGCCCCAACATGTGCGTCAGTACGTCTAGTACTGGGTCCGGAATCCAAGGACTGTCCACCGCGAATTGATGAAGGAGAACCAGACCTGGCGAGGCCAGTGTGGGGCAATTAGAAGCATCTTGCTTCCCGAGGATATGGCTTTCTGAATCACTCTTAGTAACAGAGGAAACTGAGGGAAAGCACAGAGCAGACCGGAGGGCCAATCGTGGACTAGAGCGTCCCTGGGTGACTCCCCCTGTGGGGGGGATCAGGGTGAAGTAGCTGCTGCATTTACCATTGAAGGGATTGGCAAAAAGATCACAGCAAGGCTGACTCTACCTGCTGAAAATCTGTTCTGCAACCAGAAGGTTCAGGGACCACTCGTAGCTCTGCTCAGCCTGTCCGCTATCACACTGGCCTTCCCCGGAATGTGCGTTGCCACTAGAAACCGTTGGGAAGACACTGCCCACTGCCACACTTGCATGACCTCTCTGCACAGGGGGTAAGATCTGGTTCCTCCTTGCTTGTTTAGGTACCACACAACGGACATGTTGTCCGAATGAATTGCAATCGTTCCCAGAGGAAGAGAGCTCTGAAGTGTCCGCAACGCCAATAACACCGCTCTCATCTCTAAAACATTGATGTGCAGATGTACCTCGTGATCTTGGCCACGTGCCTTGGACCGTCCTGCCAAGATAATGCCCCCCCACCCCATCTGGGAGGCATCCGTGGTCACCGTGGCGACAGGTGACAAAGGGACAAACTGTTTTCCCTCATCCAGATTGGTGGAACATAGCCACCAACGGAGATCCTGCTTGCATTGGTCCGCGAGTAGGATCTGGTGGGAAAGGGGGAGTTTCTGGAAAGACCAGGGGGCAAGGAGAAGCCACTGAAGAAGCCTCATGTGTAATCTCACTAGAGGCACTAACATAATGGTAGCTGCCATGGATCCCAGAAGCTGAAGCACCCATCTCGCTTGTACTTTCCTGAGGGGTAATAAAGCGTGAACCTGATTCTGCAACACTCCAATCCTTTCTTGGGGCAGGAAGGCCCGCATCTGGACGGTGTCTAGCTCTGCGCCTATAAATGTGACGCGCATTGAGGGCAGCAAGGCAGATTTTTCCCAGTTCAAGGTAATTCCTAGTTGTTGACAGAGGGTAATGGTAGCGTCCCTGACCCGGATGAGAAGATGCCTGGTGGGGGTGGTGAAGAGCCAGTCGTCCATGTATGGAAACACTTGGAATCCTTGACGTCTCAAGTGAGCTGTCACCACCGCCAAGCACTTGGTGAACACCCTGGGGGCTGTGATGAGACCAAAGTGCAGGGCATGAAACTGAAAATGACTGTCTCCCAGCCGGAAGCGTAAGTGACTCCTGGATGCCCTGTCCATTTTGATATGGTAGTAAGCATCCTTGAGGTTGATGGAGCACATCCACACTTCTTTTCCCAGCAACAGGAAAAAGGACTGAAAGGTGACCATTCGGAACTTGGACTTCAGAACGTAGTGGTTTAATCAGCTGAGATCTAGAATGGGTCTCAGGTCCCCTGTTCTTTTCGGCACCAAAGATTTGGTCTGAGGGGACAGGGTGGATGACTCCTTTCTTTAGCAGCTTTGACACTTCTAATGCTGCGTGATCCATTTGACTGGGTGGAACGTCCGGGATTCTCCTGACTGGAGGGGGATCTGACAAAAAGGGAATGGTATAACCTCCAGAAACTATTCGTAGCACCCATCGATCCTGGCTGATGCTTTCCCAGGCTTCCGGGGACAACGCAATGCGGCCCCCGACTGGCTCTGGAATAGCACAGTCGGGCAACACATCAGGAACGATGGTAAGAGGAACCGCGAAAGGAATCAGTCTCCCGAGTTGCGGGGGCCTCCTCTGCCTCTAGGGTGGCATCTTCCAGAATAACCTCCCCCTCCTCTGCCTCTGGAGGGGGACTCACCTTGTGCGGCAGGGAAAAACTTCTGTGATTTCTTGAGCCACATCTTCCCTCCTCTCTGAGCCTTGGGGTAAGGCCTAGAGGGAAGGGAAAAATGGACCCCTACGGCAGATGGGGTCTTTCCCTCTTGCTCGCATCTGGTGAGGGTGTCTTTCACTTTGGTCCCAAAAAGTGAGGACCCATCAAAGGGGGAGTCAGTGAAGGAAGACTTGAAGGCCTCCGCAAAATGACACAGGTGCATCCAAGCTTGCCTCCTGAGGGCTACTCCCGAACTAGCTGCCCTACTCGCCCCCTCGGCTGCATATGAAATGAGCCTCATGGACGAGTTGACAATCGAATTGAGGGTTGACACCTGGGCATTAACCGTGTGCGCTAATGCCTCAGGTACGTTACCCGCTAGAGTATCTCCTAACTCCTTGAGGAGATCTCTCTGGAGCAGAGTAAAATGACAACGATAGTTCAGCGACCACAGGGTGAAGGTCGGTGACGAGAGGGTACGCTTCCCTTACCGGTCCATGCTCCTGGACTCCGTTAGGAGGATGGATGAGGGAAGAAGACTTGGCTAATTCCTGCTGTGTGGTCGCCGCCACCACGGTATCTACAGAAACCCCTTTGAACAGGAATTCTTTTCCCGGGGGGCAGAAAGAAACTTATTGGGCCTTCTGGCCACAGGTTCCACTGAATCAGGATTCTCCCACACCCTTCGACAAATTAAATCCAGGAGCTCGAAGGGTGGAGACACCCAGGAGGTGGAGGCTTGAGCACCAAAGGCCTTGAGGAATACCGACTCCTCCTCAGAGGGGGTTTTGGACGGCCAGTCGCCTCTCTGTCTCAATATCTCCAGGATGTCGGAGAAAGACATCATCGGACGATGACTTGGGGGACCCCTCTGACTCCTCAAGGTCGGTATCAGAAGTGAGAGACTCGTCCTGGGAGTCTATGTGCTTCCTCTTGCACAACTTCTTTCTGGGGGGCTCCTCAGGCACAGACTCTGAGGGACCCTCAGAAAGTTGGGGACCGCTCATGGGGGTATCCCCAGACCTTGGGGCTCCGCCATCTACGGATAGGGGGACATCAGAAGCTCTAGCTGGGGTGGAAGGGGACGGAATGACCGATCCGGGTGATGTAACTGAAGATCTGGCCAGTGCGCTCCTCATGGCCTCGAAGGCGGGTCCCCCCGAATCAGAGGACTGACCGGCCTCCGAGGTCATGACCGGGGTTGGGGTTCCCCCGAGCTGATGCTCCGAGGGGGAGGCTCAGAACAGACGGATGTCCCGAAGTATCCCCCTCGGGCCCGACAGAGGAAACCAGAGTACCGAAACCTGTGGACGGAGCCGACATGGTTGGAGTCGACGTTGGCACCGATAAACCCTTGAGGGGTATCGAAATCGGCACAAGAACATCACTCAGAGTGGAGCACTCCAGCTCAGAAGACAAGGAAGTGCTCGGAGGAGGAACCATTGACACAAGCATTGGGACGGGCTCCAGAGCCGACTGGGTCGGAGCCGAAAATAATTTTGCCAACACCGGCGACTGCAGGAGCCTCTGAACCACCCTATTGACATCCAAATCAGACAGCCTGGAGGATTTGGAGGAGAGAGAGAGGGATTGGGATCTCCTATCAGGAGAACCATGCCTGACACTGGAAGACCGGCTCTGAATGGGTTCCAATAAAATTGGAGCCGAGGTCGATTCCAGCACAACAGATACTTCCTGCGGCGTAGAGGAGGTAGAGTCCAGTTTAGAAGTTTTCTCCGGTGGCTCCGAGGAGACAGACGGAGCCAGAGATCTTTTCTTCGCCTTCTAAGCTTTAGACTTGGACTGAGTACTAGAAGTCGAGTCTAAAGACTCCTCAAACGAAGGTTTTAGGAGTCCCTTCAATATAAGTTTATTTTTTCTTTCCTGTAACACCCTCGGACTGAAGGCGTGGCAGAAGCTACAGGATTCTTGCAAATGAATTGCTCCTAGGCAATACATATGGAATGTCCATCCGTAATGGACATCTTATAGTTACATTTGGAACATTTCTTAAAACCCGAAGGTTTATGTTCCTTTTGATCCTTAGACATCTCAACCCGAACACTAAACACCAAGACCAAAGAGATGACCTAGCCGGAAAAACAGCAAAGGCGGGAAACTATCACTACACACAAAAACCCCAAAGAACCTCTAAGTAATACTGTTCTTTGAAAACCTTACAACACACAAACTCAACCAGGGAAAAAACTACACACTAAAAATCAGGATGCCAATAAGAGCAAGTAAAAACACTACACAAAAAGGAGGACTAGGTCCTCTAATTTAAATGGGCCTAGCCCACCGGAACAGTTAGGGATACCAACTCACACACAGACAATACTTCAACAATATTTAAACAATAACCAAGAAATAGCTATAAAAATAGCTTTTGTTTGAATAGCAACAATTTTCTGAAGAGAAAATAGAAATTTAGAGGTACTTAGCCACAGCCAAGCGAGACCATGTCCTAGCTACACGAGCGGCAAACGAGATCTGGGGCTATGGAGCAGTGCAACATGGGATACATGTTTAGCCCAGCCAATAAGAGACTTTGTGCTAGAAAATAAAAGTTGGCCGAGTCAGAGCCGATATTCGGCTCCGAACCCGTGAGTAAGAATGTAGGCGAGACTGGACTACATAACATCTGCTTTTCAGTTTGTAGCCTGCTACAGATCACCCACCTTGTCTCAGGACCTCCACTCGGCATTCCTGAGAACATTGGAGAATATGAAGGTCTCACCAAACACCATGATATTGGGGATTTCAACTACCCAAACATTGACTGGGAAAACTACTCAAGTCCCATCTCTTTCGCCCAACGGTTCCTGGAGTTTATAAACTCAAATGCCATGGAACAACTGATCACCACTCCCACAAGAGGGGACAACATATTGGACTTGGTCATCACCAACATGGGGGCTCAATGTTCCACACCAGAGGTAAACCCCTCGTTGTTAAGATCAGACCATAAACTAATCACAATGGACATCCACATCCCGACCCCACCCTCAGCCAAGGAAACCACTGTGAAAAATTTCTCAAAAGCAAACTTCGCACTTCAAGACCGAGGTGGAGTGTTTCAAAGCCCCCGGGCTAATGGAAAATGCTACCCAAACCGCAGAATCCTTTACAAATGCACTCTATGAGCACCTACAGGAATGCATGGATCATGCCATCCCAAGTAAAACTAAGACTCACTCCTCCAAAAACAGGGGACCAGTCTGGTGGACCCCAGCCATAAATAAGCTATACAACAGAAAGAGGAAACTATTACATAAGGCAAAATCCCAAAAAGGGAAGGCATCCCTGATCAGTACTAGCAAGAAACTTCGATCCCTCATAAAATCATCAAAGGCTAGCTTTGAAAGAAAAATCGCCAAAGACTCTAAAGATAATCACAAGGTGTTTTTTAGCTACGTCAAGAATCTGGGTGGCAACTCTCAGATCTGCTCTGAGCTGGTGCAAAATTGCACAAAATACACTGAACCCACTGACATTGCCAACATCCTGGCAGACAGGTTCAGTGCAAACTTTACCCCTTCCCTCCCAAAAGGGCCAGTGTCTATCCCAGAAGAATGCAGTCCCCCAGACATCACAGACACAGGTGAATGCAGCCCTCTCCAAGGTAAAAAAAAAAAACAGCATCAATGGGACTGGATGGTATCCCGGGCTGCATCTTACACGAGCTCCAAAATGAACTAAACCCTCACATAAATTCACTGTTCCAACTCGGCCTTACCACAGGTTATGTACCCAAAAAATGGGGTACAGCAACAGTGATCCCGCTCCACAAAGGTGGCACCACAACAGATCCTGGGAACTATCGCCCTATAAGCCTGACTAGCCTGGTCTGTAAGGCTATGGAGCGCATCATCATGGATCTCATAAACAAAGACATTGGGAACCTCCAAACACTGGACCCTACCCAATTCAGCTTTGTTAAAGGCAGATCTTGCCTCTTAAACCTAGTTGACGTCTTCAAAATAGTAACCAAAGCCATAGATGAGGGAAAGTTAGTCCACACAGCCTACCTGGACCTCGAAGGCCTTCGACACAATACCCCACTCTGGCATCATAAATAAGCTTACCAGCTTAAATATTAACCCATATGTCACAAGATGGGTTGCAAACTGGCTCAGGGATAGAACTCACATGGTCAGAGTCGCAGGTACCATGTCCGACTCTAAACCGGTTACAAGTGGTGTCCCACAGGGCTCAGTCCTGGGACCCCTCTTGTTCGGTATATACTTCTCTGAGGTACAGGCAAACACGGGAAGACTGTGGCTTGGCTTACCAAGTTCGCAGATGATTGCAAACTGGGAGCCATAATCGACTCACCGGCTGACACAGGCAATCCTCCAGAAGGGCCTTACAGAGACTGATACCTGGTGTCAGAACCATGGCCTTAAGCTAAATGCCAAAAAGTGCACAGTTATCCCCTTTGGGAAAAACAAAGTGCCCACAAACTACCACATAGGAGGTAATCCACTAAGTACGGAAGTAAATAGGGATCTGGGGACCCAAGTAGATAGTAACCTCTCCTTTGAGAATCACATTGCCAAAGTGGTTAGAAAAACCTTCTATATAGCTCACCTAATCACAAAAGGGTTCACATCTAGATCAAGATAGGTCATTGTGCCCCTCTACTCATTGCTCATCTGGCCCATAATTGAGTACAATGCCCCATTTGGGATGTACCTGACCCAACAGCTGGAGAGACCTCAAAAATACCTCACCAAGAGGATTGTGGGCCTCAAACAGATGCCCCATGCAGCTTGACTAAAGAAACTCCAGCTCTACTCAGTTGCTTACCGCCTACTCAGAGGTGATCTCTGCCTGACGTACAAGGCCATGTCTAACCCGGAATTGTTGGACATGCTCCACCTCAAGAAAACCAAATCCATTAGAGCTACACTCTCCAGGGATTTAAACCTTAGCACAGCAATAAATAGGACATGCTGGAGGAATAGATTCATATCCCAAAGGCTTCCCTCGCTCTGGAATAGAATCCCAGTCCATGTTAGGCAGAGCCCCTTGCTGACCCTCTTCAAGAGAAATCTTGATGAGTTGGTGGGAAATCGTAAATTTACTCCCAGGTTCGCTTCTATGGTCCTGCTGGACAGAGGCACAGGAATCTAGTCTAAAAGGGAGGCGAAAGCCAACACATTCTGGCTAGGCTTATAAATGCCCTAGGGCAGATAGCCTAGTACCTACCTATGAATATGATAACTGCAGGCCTGGCATCAAGCCAGACATTGAGGGCTGACTCAGCTCCAAGGCAGTGTCTCTTCCAGGACCAAGTACGATGGAACTGAAATAAACACCAAAGGTGCAATCATTAGCACCAATATCTCAGGTCTGGGCACTAACCCCAAAAGTCAATGGCATCATCAATGCTGATGAAGGGGCTAAAGCTGGAATTAATGCCAACATATACAAAACCAACAGCAAAGTTTCAACCATGGAAATAGACTCCAGTATCGACAATCACCATAGATGGCGGAGGTGTCAACACTAGTCTCTGGGGGACCTGCACCAATAAAATGTCAAGCCAGTTAAGTTAGTGTGTCCTGGGCTTGAAAGATGGTACTCACTGAGTCTATCAAAGAAAAAACAACTGTGCATGACAGTATAGGGGTGGCATGGAAGGTTTTGGTTACAAAGGCTCCGAATGCAAAATCAATGACACTTCTTTGTCAGGACCAATGTCCAACAAACTGGAAACACTGAGGCTTTGAAGTTTGAGACTGATGAAAAGATGCAACTTGAGGTTTAACTGGAACCTTTCAAACAGTATTTCTATATTGTGTTATGCATCAATGGAAATAATACACTGTATTGCTCTTGGGGAGGAGTTTTTCCTCTCAGACAACTTGCTGAAACAAAAAACAGCTAGCTGCAAGCGAGAGAGAGAGAGACGGAAAGTCCCAGATACATAGCACCACAAAACAGGAAGAAAAAGTTTATAATAGACTGCAAAATGATAGCAAAGCAGACCTAGGTCCAGAAAACCTTAAACAGTGAACAAAGCTACCTACAATGTAAAATGAAACATGAAATGATGCAAAATGAAAAAGATCTATGCAGATTATTCATGAAAATTATACATTTCATTACTTGTAGGACAGGGATATTTAGAACCATCTGATCTGAAGCACTGCAATGATAATCTGGAGAGGAAAGGCATAACCATGCAGATGGGACAGGGGAGAGCTCTTGACAGCCTCAGAAAGATTTACCTGCCAAGTGGTCCTAATGTCTTACCAGCTTTAATCCTGCTGTTATAGAGGCCCTCTTATCAGACCCCCCCCACAACCTTTTCCCTCAGTGTGTCCCAACTTAGTTAACTCCATAAACTTAAATAACTTCTTGTTCTTACCGTTACAAAGTTTAAGCAACATAAACATTGCATACTTGAAACTTCACAAGTGAAAACCAAGAGTAGAACATCACAAACTGAAAACAGCAGCATTATGGTGCATTCTCTTAATACAGAACCTGTAACGTAAGAGGACAAAACAATGACTCTGCTTATTACTGGAATACATGCTTCAAAGGGAAAGCATTAAGTCAAAAACTATTATCTCCTTTCAAGCCTAAACTGTTTCCATCTTTTTGTGTGCAGAGACTAACAAATTATTTCAGCTTATTAAAAAAACTCCACCACTATTAGCCAACTAGTAGCACGGGGCAACTTGTTTTGTACTTCTGCTACATCTTCCATTGGGCAATCACATATTAATCTTGCCAAATACAGTATATTGCAGGCTTTTTTGCCAATCCAACCAAATGATGTCTGTATTTCTGCATTTTAAGGCAAATACTAACTGCCCGTGTATAGATGGGCTTTACCTTTATTGACTGTGGCATATCCATCAGAAGACGATCTTGTAGGCTTGACAACTGTTCAGTGTTCAACAGCAGCATTTTAGGACTTCAAATTAATGGAATTTTCTTTACCAACACTATACAAATACAGAAGCCTTGCAATAACATAAAAACCTTAACACTGAATGAAAATGAGGATTAAGCAAAAATATTAGCCAACACTCTGTTACTGTTTAACTTGAACAAATAAACCTGTTGCTTTCCCCTACCCCTTGGCACGTCGATGCAGGTCTGTACCTCAAAGTAAGCATGTGTGTATATTTACACACGCACGCGCGCACACACACACACAAACACACACACACTATTTTCATATCCACACACAAAACTTAAAAAGCACAAAAAATTGCATGTGTAACAATACATCATATCAACCAAAAAAAAAAATCACATTAAAAATACATGACAATATACATGGTCAGCAAAGCACTTTACATACAAATAATGAGATACATGGCATATTCATCAAACCTAGATTACACAGAAATTTTATAGCAAAATTAACTGTAGCAAATCACCTGACCAGTTGTGCTTCTACCTCCCCAAAGAGCAAGTTACCAGTATTCTAGTTAAGACAAAGGACACCTCAAGGGCATGTTTTTTTTTTCCCCGTTAACTGCAAAGGTCTTTTTGCTTCCACTTAACATAACCTCTGGATTACAGCATAACAGCATGATGCCTAGGACAGTCAAAATATTGAAAAATGAATAAACTCGCACTTAGGTGAGCACACATTCCATGAGCAAACTGCTACTGAACTTTCATCACTGTTATTCTGCTCACGATGAAATAAGGATGTACTCCTATTGATCCATCCCCTGCTCCAGTAATATTAACACACTTGCACCACACATCCAAAATGCAAAGCATTCTAGGGAAGGCAATTGCTTAATTTCTCCAAATCTTTTGTTTCTACTAGCATGACGGGGAATGAAAACCATTCCTAAATCAGGGTATAACTAAAGTTCATGAAATCAGTATTGCTTCAATATTTGATCTTTGGAAGTGCAGTAAAGTGCACTTCTGGCAATGCCCAGAACTGATGACTCCTGCAATTCATAGAGTTCTAGGTACAGGTAGCATATCTAAAAATGACTGTAAATTCTTTTTATGAGACTCATTGCTCCTTCTACTATTGGAACTGTCTGGGTATCTTTCTTGCAAGTTACTCTTGTTTATGCCTGCAAATCCTGATATTTTATGACTTTGTGTCTCTGTGAGACACTGAAATAGTTAGGTGCAGCAATTTCAGTGAGTGATGTTACTTTTGCCTTCTTTTCATGGACTGCTATACCAGTTTTCTCAGATCTATCTTTTGAACTTTTTGCAATGGGTGATACCATGTGATGTATAACTTCATCATTCTCTATAATGCTTTGTGGTTCATGTTTCCAATGCTTCTCAGCTACTTCTATATTGCAGTGTTTACAAAATCCTTAATGCAACAGTCTTGCCACATTATTGTGTATTTCAGTGCACAGGCCCTCTGCATGAACATATCACACCCAGCAACAAGGTATGCAACTCTTTTCAGTTCTTTTTTTACAGAATCTGTTTTTCTCCACACATTCAGCGGACTTTGTAAATAAACACAGATGTAGTCCCCTTTCCTGGGCTGTCATTTTTCATATTTCATCCTTTGGTTTTAACTCGCCTCTCCTTAACCACTGCTGCATGAAGTCCCGATCAACATGAGACTATATTTATGGCTTTTCCACATTTCTTTCCTTCTCATCTGATCCTTCTCCTTATATTATTTCTTTTTTTTTTTGGTACATTCAGTTGGTGTCTGAATTTTGTCTTACTTGTCGTTGGATTTCCATTCCTGCTTGACACCAGAATACTCCTATTAAACTAAGCAGGGAGGTCATCTCAGACTTCCTCTCCTCATACTTTAAAACTTTCACCATGTTTGTATCTGATGAGGTCACCAGATATGTATACAGTTCAATAATTGCAGAGCTACACTTGTAGTCAATTTCAAGGAGGACCATTCCTCCTTCAGAGTGTGGAATATATAATCTTGGTATACACCAATTTTTATATACCATTTGATGTGTGGGGCATTCTTCTTGTTTTTCCGCCTGATCCAGCATCTTTTAGAGTTAGTTAAGCACACCAAATCTGAAAGTTACAACAAAAAGAGCAAGCCGGTTTGCAGCTTGGACTTTATTCATAAATGTCAAGGTTGTTTTCAACATTAGTTTTAGTCTTCTGAAGTACTCCTTACAGAATTTTATTTGCATTTGTTCGTGTTTTTATTGCTGATCTTTCATCAATTCCCAAATATTTATACACTCCTCACTGGTCAAGTTTCTCTAAGAGGTGTGTACCATTATTTCTAAAATTTATCACAAATACACCTCTTTTCTTGGAAACAATCTATGGATTTTGTACTAAATAGTACATCTGCTTTAATTCATTCCTTAGGGGTTGTGACGACCCACCGCTGGAACAGTAATCAAAGAGCCTCAATCCTCACCACTGGCAACAGTGGGAGATATTCACTGGGGGGACACCAAGTACACACACGGTATTTCCAGATGCAGCTCTCTGCAACAAGTACAATTTCCCTTAACAGCACATTGAGACCACTGTCAGTCAGGGACTGGTTTCTCACTCTTCCTCCAGATCCCCAATTAAGACTCCCTACTGGCACAGCTGTAGAGTTGAGATCTCAGCTGAGTGACCAAGCCAAGACCCCCAGCACCCTCTCTGTCCAACTAGTGCTTGGTGTCCCTGCCCAAGTAGCTAACAAAAACACACACACCTGGTAAAGGCTGGCAAAGGTTTACTAGCTATGCCCCCCTTCTGCTTAGACTATAAGGTAGTTACCACTGCCATCAGTCAACTCCTTATCAGCTACTTTAATGCCCGTAACAAAAGGTGTCCAATATTACTGTGTAATATTAACATTAATATAAATGATAGTATGACCAAGAGCAAGGCTATTAGAAGTGGCCCACACAGTGTCACCAAATATCTCTACACAGATCAGCCACAATGAAAGGTTTAAATATATTTAATAAAAAATAAAAAAAACAAGACAATACTAAATATATATTCGCAGTGGTATCAGAGGTCAAAATCACAGGAAACATTTAGGGCAACCTTGCAGGACAGTCTCAGATAAATAAAGAAAAATATCTAAACTAAGCTTCACTATATTCCTGACTGAATCTAAAAGAATTACTATAATCTAAGAACTTACTATTAGAGTAGAGCAGATGTGGTGAATGGATCTTCTAGTTGTTGTCAGGTGCAAGACATAATGTGGAATGCTCTGTCTCACTAAGACACTTCTCAAAATAATACCCAAAACATTACTGCTGGGATAGCGTGCAGAATGACATCACTTCTTGTCATCTGACTTCTAGTCCCCAGGCCAAATCCCCCATTGCTGAAGCTGGCAGTATTTAGCATCTACCTGTAAAAATACAAAGACAACAGCTTCTCCTCAGATCCCTAGTAGAGACTGTAAGTCATAAAACAATTGCATTCCTACATGCTTTCAAAACTAGTAATTAGTTAACCCTAAAGACAAAACAGAAAGTGTCCTAGTACAGACATAGTCTCTCCTGCTGCACCGAAAACTGAAAGATATCGTTTATGGCCTAGCCATGAATTAATTTAATTTCTGCTATTTTTCTGAAGTTAACCTCCTGTATTCCAGTTTCCCCTTTTAAAATACATACATTTAAACAGTTATAATAGTGCAAGTACATTTCTGTTCTCTTCCAGTAGGGCACACTGTAGATTCATTTTAAACAAAAGCATTTTACAAATACCTTTCCAACACACACACGTCTGTACAAGCAGTTTAATATACATGACATACAGTTATAATACATTTGTAATACTCGCATCTTATATAAATCATTCTGATATACACCAATGACATAATTATTTACAAAATTCTAGCTAGCTGGGCTGGCGGTATCTCCTTTCGTCACAGGGGTATCACATCTAAAGGTGCTGGAAATACCAGAGCAATTAACTATGTAACAAGCAATGTAAATTCAGATTACAGTCACACCAGTAGACCTCTACAGGATAATAGCCAGGCTCTGTGGCATGAAGGATGGAGCCCTTAATATGACCCAGGTGACAGGGGTTCAATAAGCGCTCCTAGTACTATAGCAGTTAAGACAGGGATGAACAACAATGAAAGGGGTGTGGACCACTCACCCCTCCTGGGAGTGGGGAAGACCATGTGCACTCAAGAAGCACACAGAGAACTGCAATTTCTTCTGTGGAGACCAGAGGAGGCCACTTCCATGGTTGAGGGGAAGCAGTGGAGCTACTTTTTGGCAACATCGCTTGTGGAAATGAGGAAGACCAATGTGGACAACCCACTGTACCATCTCCCTTCAGCTCTGCTAGCGAGGCAATTGTTCAGGAATGTAGGACTAAAGAAACAACTATGGTGAATACAACAAAGGAACACCATATGGACAGAACTGTACATTTCTCGAAGAAAAGGAGAATGTAAATAATCTTGTTGTTAATATTTCTTCTATTACATTGACTAATGAACAGAATAACCTACTTGACAAGGGTCTATCTTTTATTCCTGCCAGAAAGGCAGATTTAACAGAAATGCTAACAGATTTAAAATTACTTGGCAGAAATTTAAGTTTAAAATGTATGTTTCCTAATAACAATGATGCCAATATTAATGTATATAAGAAACCCAGCACGTTTATACCTTTTTTACTCCTCCAGGTGTACAAAGATTTGTTGATATTTGTGAACATGCCTTCAAAGAAATGCACACTACTAATTTAAATGGCTGCACCTTTTATAATCTTTCTGTATTAGAATATAGGGCTCTGGATGAACTACAGAATTTACATTCTATTGTTATTAAGCAGGCAGATAAAGGTGGCAAAATTGTTTTAATGGATAAAGATCTGTATGTTAATCAGATGAATGTTTTATTATTAGATAACCTCATCTATCGACCATTAACAAAAGCAGCTGTAACTGCTATTATTGATAAGGTGTCTTTTTTAGTATTTGACCTACTGATCACAGGATTAATTGATGAATCCTTGTTTAATTATTTTTGGTGCAGAAACCTTTAATTCCCAGAATATATGGCTTACCCAAGATCCATAAGCATACCACTGCCCCGCCTATGCGACCCATTGTATCAGGTGCAGGCTGGTGTACTGAGCCTTTGTCAATTTATGTTGAAGGCATTTTACATGAATTCTTAAATAATTGTCACACTATTTTGAGAGATACAAATATGTTTTTACAGAGTCTACATGACAGAATGGAAACTATTGATAATGATGAAGCATTTGTATTTCTTACCATGGATATTGAATCTCTATTTACGAGTATTCCAAATGTATGAGGAATTGATAAAGTAAGGGAATTTCTAAATATAGGTAGGAAACTTATTTTAAATAAGATTATGTTGGTTTGTAGTCTATTAGAAATCATACTTGAAAATAATGTCGTGACTTTCCAAGATGAGTTCTTTTTACAGATAAATGGCGTAGCAATGAGCACTTCATGTGCAAATACTTACGCCAATTTATCACTAGTAAGATGGGAAGAAGAACATGTTTTATCAGTTTTGAATCCTTACTATGACTTTATTCTCTGGTATGTACGTTTTGTGGATGACGTCTTTATTTTGTGGAAAGGGCATGGTTCAAATATTAGTAACTTTGTAGATTACTTACACAGTACCACAGATTTTTTGAAATTTTCTTATACTTTTTCTGACACATCTATTGATTTTTAGATGCAAGTGCAACTAAAACTGACTTAAAGTTAAAAACTAGCATTTATTACAAACCAATTAGAACCAATGCCTGTCTCCACAAATCCAGTATGCATCCAAGACGTACATCTAGAAATGTTCTTAAAGGACAAGTATTCAGAACTTTACGTTTACATAATAATGATGAAGAGGCTGCAGGTGCCTTGAACAAATTACATAGTGAATTTGAAAAAAAGAGGTTACTCAAGCTCAGAAATCACAAATGTGATAGCTGAAGCGTGGAAAGTTAGATCAACAAGATGTAAACCCTTACATGAGCTTGCATGGAACTAATAAGAGAACAAATGGAAATATTGATACTGATAAGAATAAATTCAGAGTAGTTTTTCGGTTTGCAAGCGATATCAATAAATATACGGATATCATAAAGAAGAACTGGCACCTACTACAAGAAATACCAAATCTTCTCCCTATGATTGGTGATACACCAAATTTTAGTTTTAAAAATAACGTGTCATTGAAGCAACAGTTGTGTGACAGAAAAAATTTTCCTATAAAGTTTATGCTCTAACAGACGAGGCACTTTTCCATGTAGGAATTGTGCAGCCTGTCAGTACATATATATATATATATATATATATATATATATACACACACACTAAAAATGAGTACATCCACCCAGTGAAACATTTTAAGTTACATACTAAGAAATATTATGACTGTAAGAGCACAGATGTTATTTATTTTAGTTTTTGTCAAGTGTGTCATGCTTATTATATAGGAAAAACAAATAGAACCTTTAAAGATAGAATATTAGAACATGTGCGAGATATACAAAACCAGAAGCAGTCTAATGCCCTGGCTGATCATATTTTAAATACAAATGGTACTCATTGTTTTAAATTTTTGGTCTTACAACAAATACTAAGGACTAAGAGGTGGGGATGTAGAGAACTATACAGAAGAGGCAGAACAAAAATGGATTATTAAGTTAAACGCAGATAGATATCCAGGTTTGAAAGGCTGTACCTCATTAGTTCCTTGTCTTAAAGCAAGACGTCTTAAACATTAACTTTTAAGTTTTATGAAAAATTATTATAGTCAGGAATTTTTTATAGGGAATATATTTATAGTATAAATAATAATGGTGGTTTCCACACAGATTTATGTTTGGTTTTAACTTGGTTATATATGTTTTATAAGTTGTGCATCAACAGTGTTTAATTGTTTGACTATATTGCTTTAAATGTTTGAAATTACCTTGATTGCTTAAGTATTTAACCCAGCATGGTTTGCATTTGCATTGTCTGATGAAGCAACATTGAGTTGCGAAAGCGCTCACCCTCTGGTCTTTTTAATAAAAGTAATTGTGGATAGTTTAGTGTGTAGCTTTGGTGCCTTATTTTTACTTTTATTGTACTCTTAATAGCTGCCTAAATGAAGGCCCCCTACTGGTTTACCCTCACCCTACTGATGTGGAATGAATGGAGTGATTCACCAGGAGGGAGATGAAGACTGACAGGGTGCAGAGGCAGAAAGAGTTAAAAAGCTCTACATGATGATTTTGCAGTCACTGCTAAATTTTCTGATTAAAATGAAAGAGGCAGTTTCCTTGCTACTTCTGCCGGAAAATGTTTTGTAAATCATTCTGTTCTAAAGTCACTGCTTCTATGGAATTTATATGCTGAATTTAACTGAAAGTTGCATGCTCGTCAACTTAGTTACTAAAATGCTGCAATATATTCTGGGTACAAGGATGACAGCATGGAATTTCAGTCATATGCCTTTACTAAAGTTATACTTCAGGTTTCCTGAAACAGGTTTTACACAAGAATGAATCTTGTGAACATTTCATGTTGTGACTTAAGTGACATACCCAAGTACGTGCTAACGTTTGGGCTAAAATATGTACCCACAAACACAAAAAATACTATACAGGTTCATAGGTAGGTACTAGGCTATTGGCCCAAGGCTTACGCCACCCAAGAAAGTTATTTTCCTGTGCCCCTGTCGAGCAGAGCCACAAAAGCGATCCCCGGGGTGTATTTCCTATTTCCCATCCACTCATCAAGATTTTTCTTGAAGAGTGCTAATGAGGAACTTTGCTTGACACAGATGAGTAGCTTGTTCCAGAGTATGGGAAGTCTCTGGGACAGGAATCTATCCCTCCAGCATGTCCTGTTTACTGTGGCGACAAGGTTTAGGTCCCTACAACATGTAGCTCAGAGAGATTGGGATTTCTTTAGGTGTAGCATGTCCAACAGCTCTGGGTTTGACATAGCTTTATATGTTAGGCAGAGATCACTTCAGAGTAGGCGATATGATACGGAGTAAAGCTGCAGTTTTTTGAGACGGTCAGTGTAGGGCATCTGTTTGAGCCCAGTAATCCTCTTTGTGAGGTACTTCTGTGGCCTTACCAGCAGCTGCAGATGTCTTGTGAGGTACATTCCAAAAGGAGCACTGTACTCTATAATGGGTCTAATGAATGTCGAGTAGAGGGGAACAATGACCTCTTTTTTCCTGGATGAGAACCCTTTTGTGATGAGGTGTGCCATGTAGAAGGATTTCCTGACTACTGTGGCAATGTGATTATCAAAGGAGAGAATATTGTTCACCTGGGTCCCAAGGTCTCATCACACATTTGGCGATATGGAGACTGCCGCCTATGTGGTAGCTCATGGATACAGAGTTTTTACCAAAGGGGATGGCAATGCACTTTTTGGCATTGAGCTTGAGGCCATGGCTCTGACACAAAGCATCTGTCTCAGTGAGGCCCTTCTGTAGGATGTCCACATCATTTGGGGACTCTACTATGGTTCCTAGTTTGCAGTCATCTGTGAACTTCATTAGCCAAAGGCCTTCTGTGTTAGCCTGTACTTCAGAGAATTAGATACTGAACAGGAAAGGTCCAAGGACTGAACCCTATGGTACTTCACTTTGTCACTGGTTTGAAGTCAGATTTGGAGTCTGCCACTTTTACAGTGTGGGCTCTGTCAGTGAGCCATTTGGCAACCCATCTTGTGACGTAGGGATTTATACCTAGTTTAGTGAGTTAAGCTATAATTCCAGAATGGGGGATGGTGTCAAAAGCCTTGGCAAGGTCAAGATAAGTTGTGTGAACCACTTTACTCAAGTCTATGGCTTTGGTGACTGCCTCAAAGTCGTCGATCAGGTTCAGGAGGCATGATCTGCCTTTCACAAACCCAAACTGGGTGGGGTCTGGAGTTTGGAGTTTACCAATGTCTTTATGAGTTCCAAGATAAGTTCCATGGCCTTACAGACCAGGCTTGTCAGGCTAATAAGGTGATAGTTTCCAGGATCAGTGGTGGCTCCCCCTTTGTGGAGTGGGAGAACTCTTGCTGTGTGCCATTCAGTGGTCACAAAGCCTGACGTGAGGCTATGATTGAACATGTGCTTAGGTGGGGAGCCAATTTGTTCTGAAGTTCGTGTAGAACGCAGCCTGGGATGCTGTCTGCTCCCATGGATGCGGTGTTTTTGGCTTTAGAGAGTGCAGCTTTTACCTGCGTAGTTGTGATTATAGGACTCTGCATTCCTCTTGTATAGATATGGGCCCTTTAGGGGGTGAGAGGGGGGTAAAGTTATCAATGAAACTATCTGCCAGGATGTTGGCAATATCAGCTGGTTCTCTAATATTTGTGCCCTTGTGCTGTAACTCAGAGCAGATCTGGGTGTTGCCATTGAGATTCTTGACATAGCTATAGAATGCTTTGTGGTTGCCCCTAGAATAGGTGGTGATTTTGTTTTCGTAGCTAGCTTTGGAGGCTCTTATAAGGGATCTTGGCGTCTTACTGAGGCTGACCAGGGAGCTCCTCCACTCATGCGATTTTACTCTCTTTTGCAACAGTTTCTTCCTTCTGTTGTAGAGTTTGTTTATGGCAGGGGACCACCAGACTGGCTTCCTTTTTTTGGAGGATAGCACAATCCATGCACTCGTGCAAGTGCTTACAGAGTACATTTGTGTAGGATTCAGCAGTCATAACTGTATTGTCCATCTGCATGGGTATCACGAAGTTTGCCACTTCTGTCTTAAAAAGCATGAAGTAGGCTTTGGAGAAATTTTTTACCGTGGTTTCCTTAATGGGGCGTGGGGGCAGGATGAGGATATCTAGAGTGATTAGCGTATGGTCGGATCTGACCGAAGAGTTGACTTCAGGTGTGGAACACTGGTCACTAATGTTGGTAATGACTAGGTCTAGGATATTGTTGCCCCTGGTGGGGTGTGTGGATAAGTTGATCCAAGGCATTGGAATTTATGAATTCCAAAAAACATTGAGTGAAGGAGTTGGTACATGAGTAGTTTTCCCAGTTAATGGTGGGGTAGTTTAAATCGCCCGTTATTAGGGTGTTTGGTTGAACCCTAATATTTTCCAGTATATCAAAAAGGGGAGTGGGAATCCTGGGGCATGGTGGGGGATCTGTAGCAAGCTATAATTTGGATTGCAGTTTTGCCCAGAGTTAAATGCACTTGTATAACCTTGGATGCATTATGCTGAGCAACTAGCCTGGAGGTGTGGATATCCTTAATGAATATGACACCTCCGCCTTTGGTGTTCCAGTCCAGGTTAGATGGCTGAAAAGTGTGGTATGAGTTATAGCCTGGTAATGCAGGGGTGCTCTCTGGAGCCTTGAACCAGGTCTCAGTCATTGCACAGATACTGATGTTCTCCATTTTAGGGAGTGCATTTTGAGATTTAGACTTCTATTACTGAGTAGTATTACCTGTTCCTATTATGATGATGAATTTGTCATTTGAACCTTGCTTAAAAAAGGCACTATAGGGACGGCAAGAGCCTTAGCCAGTATCCGGAATCCCAGGGGTGACAGGTGCAGGCCATCTCTAGTAAAGCATCGTGGTTTGTTGACCATGTCGTCCCAGGCAGACATACTGGATCCCCTTAGAATGACACCAGATTATTGAAGTCAATCATTTTGCCCTTGTACTACGGTACCATTCTAGGCGATGGCAGGATGCTACTTAGGGCTAGGGTCATACCTGCCTGGGCTACAAGATCAGAGATTTTCCATGTCTCTTTTCATGTATTCCAGGGAGGTACGTCTCAGGTCATTCACACTAACATGGACAATGCTAGAGTCATATTTGTACTTGTTGTGGAGTGACCGGAGTGCTTGGGTTATGTGGCAGATCCTGGCACCCGACAGGCAGCTGACAGTAAACTTTTCCTTGTTTAGCCTAGTGAGTGGGACATCAGTGTGCCTGACTATAGCGTCACCTATAACTAGTGTGTTGGGTACGTTATTTTGCCATATGGGCTGTGGTTGAGTGGTACACGGAGTCTGTGAGCTATGTGTCATTTGGTTTGTGTTGGGGGGTGGAAGTTGCTTGCGTTTCTGCTTTGGAGGCAACTGTTGATTGAGCAGATTATTATTGAGGGCCTCGCGAATGTTTTTGTGTTTCTATGTGCGTATTTTGGTGGTGTAGGTTTAGTGGTACTATGCGATGAGTGTGGTGTGATGCAAGTGTTTACCTTCTCCTCTTGACTGTCAAGTTCCATCCTGGTTGGAGAGCTTTACAAAAATGGCTCCGAATGTTTCTATTGATGACAATTAGGACAGTGATGAATGTTTTATATGAGGAGATGACAAAAAGCATGGGAGAACCCAATACATTGTACCTGTTGTGTCAAGAATCAATGTGGAGTTTGGGAATGGGCATTGTGGTTTATATGCTTTCTGGCAGCATAGCATTTTCCATGAGTAGAAAACTTAATAGTGGACATGCTTAGCCAATAGCTGATGAAGTTACAAGAGGGGTTCCCTCAACCCCTTGGTAGTGGCAGAAGTTATTTTGTTGCTGGGGAAGCTGTGATGTGAGCAGTAACTTTTGTTCCCTCTGCCATTCACCAAGGAAATGTTCTAAGGATGCTCTTCTATAGACATGGCCTGCTTCAACACCTCTACAGTTTTTTTTCCTCATTTATTCCTATAATGATCATCCAAACAAAGCCCAACTCCTCCAGTGAATTCCATAACCATGTTTTTATATATATATATATTTAGATCCCCTTGCCCATGCCTCATCTTTTGGAGAGTCTTCTACTGTTTCAGTCCTTTAACACCTACTAGTTTATCTCTCTCACTAGTCAGTCAGTCATGTCAAAAGTTATACTCCCACTATCTAAGCACACTGTTTCTCTACTTCCACTAATGGCCATTAATCCTGCTCATTTCCTCCAGGGTCACCCAGATTCTTGCATGTTCACACACACCTAATAACTTGAACACTTACAAAAGTAGATGAAAAAGAAGTTAAGTACCTACCATAACATTCCATGTTAGTTGTCGTCTTCTTGCCTTCTTTCTTGCTGGTTGGGGTTCGGAGCCGATCCTCGGCTCCGACTCGGCCATCTTCAAAAGCTCGAGAGCTGCCTACTGGCTCGAGGCCCCCTATATCCCATGATGCCTGGCGCTAGATACACAGATCTCGTTTGGTAAGACTAACTGCAAACATAAGAAAGGAATCCTATCCTAGAATGCATAAATCCTACTGGAGAGACTACTAGTCAGAAAGGAATAGGCGGAAGACTCAGCCCGTCAAAAATCAAGAGGAACTCTTCTCGGTCCACTAGGATAGGGGGATGGAGGGTGGGACACAAGAAAGAAGGAAAGAAGAAGACAACTAACATGGAACGTTATGGTAGGTACATAACTTCTTTATGTTAAGTTGTCTATCTCGCCTTCATTCTTGCTGGTTGGGACAACGTCCCTAGCACCTAAAGTCCTGGGTGGCTCATCGGAACAGACTCTTCAGAACAGTGGAACCAAAATCAGCTCTGCTCCTAGAAACCATATCCAACTTGTAATGCGAAATGAAAGTATGTGGGTTGACCCATGTAGCCGCAGCACAAATAGATTCCATGGGCAACCTAGCCTGAAAGGCCACCGAAGTGGCTAAAGCTCTGGTGGAGTGACATTTTGGTTTGACTGGCAATTCTTTATTCCTCAGTTGATATATAAATGTGATGATAGAAGTCAACCACCTGGATAAGGTTACTTTGGAGACTGGAAGACCTTGTTTAACCACAGCATAAGACAGGAAAAGTTGGTCCGATTTTCTAATGTCCTTGGTCCTATGCAAATAAAAGCGTAGTTGCCTGGGAACATCTAACTGATGCAACTTATATTCCGCCCTGTTGGAGTGATTAGGAAAAAACACTGGGAGGTCTATGGACTGATTTAAGTTATTCTCTGAAGAGACCTTAGGAAGGATTAGTCCTGAGAGCAACCCTGTCATTGTGGAACATGAGGTACGGAGGACGGATAGAAAAAGCCTGAAGTTCCGAAACTCTTCTGGCTGAAGTAATAGCTACCAGAAAAAGGGTTTTCCAAGAGAAGAACTTCAAGGAACAAGAAGCTGCAGGTTCGAAAGGGGGCAAAATTAGAAAAGCTAAAATCAAATTTAGATCCCACGGTGGTGGAGGATCTCTCACTGGGGGCCTGAGCAGAGTGGTCCCTTTGAGAAAAGCTTTACATAGCTTATGAGACATGATAGTGTTTTCCGATAGGCCAATGTGAAAATATGAAATTGCAGCTAACTGAACTCTAATCGTAGCGGAAGCGGACCCAGCATGGAAGAGTTCCGCAAGAAATTCCAAAATGTGGTGTACAGGGGCTGAAAAGGGGTCTATACTCTTTGCCTCTGCACAGGAAGAAAAACGTTTCCACTTACTAGCATAAGTTTTTCTAGTTGTAGACTTGTGCGATGACAAAATGATTTCACACAGAGGGGGAGATATCTGGAAGCCTGGCTAAAGTTGGAAGTGGGGCAACCAAGCAGTGAGCTGGAGAGATTGTAGGGATTGGTGCAGCCTGCCTGACTGATGAATCAGAAGGTCTGGAACTATGTCCAGAGTCCAAGGCTGCTCGAGAAGATGTCGATGCGGGAACGGGAACCATATTTGTCGAGGCCAGTAAGGAGCAATGAGGATCATTTTGCAGCCCAATACGTTAGCTTTCTATATTAGCTTCGGGATTAGGGGGAAAAGGGAGGGAATGCATAAAGAAGTCCCTGAGGCCAATCGTGGACTAGAGCGTCTCTGTGGGAATGTACGGGAAGTGGAAGGAGAGAGAAGAAATTGCTGCACTTCCTGTTGAAGGGAGTTGCAAAAAGGTTGCAGCAAGGTTGGCCCCATTTGCAGAAGATTTGGTCCGCAACTACCTGATTCAGAGACCACTCGTGAGGCATGAGAATTGCTCTGCTCAGCCTGTCTGCTATGACGTTGGACCTCCCAGGGATGTGCGTTGCGAACAGAAACCATTGGGAAGAGATCGCCCACTGCCAGAGTCTGAGTGCTTCTCGACATAGGGGGTAGGACCTGGTTCCGCCCTGCTTGTTGATGTACCACACTACTGACATATTGTCCGTTTGAATTGCAATGGTCCCGGTAGGAAGAGTCCTGAAGATCTTGCAACGCTAAGAGCACGGCCCTCATCTCCAAGACGTTTATATGCAGATGGTACTCGTGAGGTTGCCAGGTGCCTTGGACCGTTCTGCCCTGATAATGCCCCCCCCCCAATCAGGGAGGCGTCCGTGGTCACCGTAGCAACTGCAGGGGGGAGTACAAATGATCTGCCGTGGGACACTGATGTGGAGACCATCCACCACACAAGGTGCTCCTTGCATGCTTGTGTGATCATAATCATGTAAGACATGGGAAGCTGCTGGAAGGACCATTGGGTGAACAGAAGCCACTGAAGAATCCTCATGTGAAAACAAGCTAGAGGGACAAGTATGATCGCTGCTGCCATGAAACCCAGAGTTTGGAGGACGAACCTGGCTTGGATTTTTTTGCATGCTAATAAAACCTTCACATGCTGGCGAATCATTAATACCCTGTCTGGTGGAAGGCTCACTGACATGTCTTTGGTATTTAAATTTGCACCTATAAAGGTGATAGATTGACAGGGCGACAATGCAGACTTTTCGAAATTTATTGATACCTAGTCTGGAGCAAGTCTCAATAGTGCAGTCTCTGGCTCACAGAAGGTGATGCCTGGTGGTAGCAGTGAGGAGCAAGTCGTCTAGATATGGAAACACCTGGAATCCTTGCCGTCTCGGGTGAGCAGTAACTACTGCCATACATTTAAACACCCTGGGGGCTGTGGTGAGACCAAAGGGCAGAGCTCTGAACTGATAATGGCTGGCTCCCAGCCGGAAGCAAAGGAATCTTCTGGAGCGTCTGTCCATTTTGATGTGGTAGTACACATCCTGAAGATCTACAGAGCACATCCAACTGTCCTGACCCAGGAAGGGTAAAATGGACTGTAGCGTGACCATCCGAAACTTAGTTCTTTGTACAGACCTGTTCAGTCTGCTGAGATCCAGAATGGGTCTCCAGTCCCCTGTCTTTTTTGGTACCAAAAAGAACCTTGAGTAAATTCCGGATCCTTGTTGGTCTGCTGGGACTTGCTGGATGGCCCTTTTTCTTAGCAGTTTTGAGACTTCTTGAACTGCTTGGTCCCTTAGATTGGGTGGAACGTCTGGAAGGGACTTGTTTAACCTTAAGGGGGTGCGAACAAAGGGAATTCTGTAGCCTCCGGATTTAACAGTCTGTACCCATCTGTCTTGTGTTATGTCTTGCCGGGCTCTTGGGTACAGCGATAATCTTCCCCCAACTGCCTCCAGAGGTGGGCAGTCGGGCAACCCTTCAGGGATGCTGGAAGGGCTTCCCAAAGAAGGATTCTCTGCTGCCCTGATTTTGCAGACCTCCTCTGCCACGAGGGCGGCGTCTGTTATTGTTCCCTCCTCTGTCCCTGAAGGTGAACTCACCACGGGTGTCCGGCAAGGCTCCCTGGGATTTCCGGAACCATATCTTCCCACTCTTCTGACCCTTGGGATATGGTCTGGAAGGAGTGGAAAAACGGACTCCTACGGCAGAGAGTCTTGCCTTCCTGCTCACACCTGGTAAAGGTATCCTTCACCTGTGATCCAAAGAGAGAGGAACCATCAAAGGGGGTGTTGGTGAAAGACGCTCTGAAAGGTTCCACAAAGTTACATAGCCGCATCCAAGCGTGCCTCCTGAGGGCAACGCCTGTGCCTGCGGCTCTACTCGCACCACTGGCTGCATAAGAAATGAGCCTCATGGAGGAGTTTACCACTGAATTGTAAGAGTCATCAGCTGGGAGGCTGCCTTAGCCTGGGCCCCCTCAGCTGGTGGATCTCGGAGGGTATCTCCAAGCCCTTTAAGGAGACCCCTTTGAAGATTGGTAAAGTGGCACAAATAATTCAGGGACCTCGTGGAAAAGGTCACTGAAGAGAACATCCGCTTCCCATATCTGTCCATAGTCTTGGACTCCTTGTTAGGGGGATGGACAGATGAAGTTTCTGAGGCAGATGTGGGAGCTGAGCTCACCTGAGCCAAAGCCCTGAGGGGGAGAGCAGGGTCAGACAAGGGTCCGATGCCACTCGCCCCCTCGGAGCTGATGAGGGAGTCCTGGCGCCCAGATCCCTCCAGGGACGGTACCAAGGAAGGGAGCGGAGCTGACGACGGAACCGAAAGAGAAGGTATCGGAGCAGACTGTTCCACGGCTCGAACCCCAACGAACTCCGGCTCCGAGCTCAAAGGATGAGTCGGAGGAGGAATATCTACAAACATGGACGGAGCAGACACCCGATGAGGGGGGCTGGACAACATTTTGGCCAGGGCCTACGATTTTAGCAGCCTACTGACCACTCTTTCCAAGTCATGGTCCGAAAGTCGAGGACCAAGAAGAGTGGGATAAGTGATGACTACGCTCCGACTGGAACAGAGGTGATCTCGGAGCCGAGCGTATCGACTCCAGAGGAGACCTGGATCTTTTTCGACTCTCAGATGGCTCCGAGGAACGTGTCAGAGCCGACTGGGAGGGATGAACATCGGTTCCAGCTGGAGCCGAAATGGATGGTATAGCTTCACCCAACGAAAGCTCCGAACTGGGAGCTGAAGGTTTAGGTGGCCTGGAAGATTTCACGGGCTGAGCCTTAGCCGGTGAATCTTGGGGCTTAAGCAAACCCCTCAGGATCAACTTGTTTTTGCACTCCTGCAAGACTCTTGGACTGAAAGCATGGCAAATCGAGCAAGAGTCCTGCAGGTGCACGGCGCCCAGACAATAAACACAAGAAGTGTGACCATCTGTCAGAGACATCTTCTGACAGCATGAGTCACACTTCTTGAATCCGGACGGCTTAGGATCCTTGGACATCCTGAAGGAAAACCAAGGAACAAGAACACACACAGCAAGGTTAAAGTAACTAACCACTAAAAATTACACACTAGTTACCACAACCAAAACTACAAGCACTACTACAAACAAAAACTATAGTTAACTATCACTAAACACTAACAGTGATAAAAGGAAATTTTTTTTTTTTTTTTTTTAAAAGGAGATAGAGAAAAAAGGTTATCCTCTAACTTAAACGGAAAACCTTTCTGAGGTAAGGAAAAGGAGAGAAGGGGGGAGGGGAACTCTCTAATTTAAACGAGTTTCTGAGGAGAAGTAACAAGGATTAGGAAGAAACTAGCTACAATACAACAGTTTTATCTAACGACTACTTCTACACTAAAAACTGACAGTTTTACGATGAGAAAAAACGATAAAGTTTTATATGACCTGAGCCAGTAGAACAACCTTGCAGCAGAAGCGGCAAATGAGATCTGGGCATCTAGCGCCAGGCATCATGGGATATAGGGGGCCTCGAGCCAGTAGGCAGCTCTCGAGCTTTTGAAGATGGCCGAGTCGGAGCAGAGGATAGGCTCCAAACCCCAACCAGCAAGAATGAAGGCGAGATAGACAACTTACACATCCTATTTTGCTATAGGTGCTTGTTCAGAAGGTCTTTACCTTTTCTTGGCCGTTGGACACTCAGTTTTAGAACACAACTCTGGCTCTGGACTTAAGTTAGTCATCTCTTAGGGTTCATACTGCCATTATTTCAGTCTTCCATTAGGATTCATAATCTTCATCCCTGGCTTCCTTAAAGATTTACAAAGACTTTCTAAAGAGTACCTTTCTTGTGTGACAATTTATAAAGGATCCTGTCCCTCTTTTTTGATGGAGACACTCACCCTCCCACCTTTCAAGTCAACATCCTATGTAGAAATTCAAGTATCTGTCCTGGGAAAAAAGTTATGTACTTACCATAACGTTCCATGTGAGTTGTTTATCTCGCCTTTATTCTCACTGATGGGTTCAAAGCCGATCCTCGGCTCCGACACGGCCGATAGCAATGCTCAAGGTTTGCCAGTAGCTCGAGACCAAGCCCCTTATCCCACAATGCACTGCTGGAATTACCTCAGATCTTGTTTGCTGTGAGTAACAGTATATATATATATATATATATATATATATATATATATATATATATATATATATATATATACATATACATATACATACACACACACACACATACCCTTTTATTTATTTCTACCAAGAACACTTCCCGAAGGGGAAGAAGAAATATTTAATAACCAGGACGGTACTAGCCTCTAAGTCAACAGTCAGCCAGGAGGGGGAAGGAGGGGAGGATAATGTGAGAATAAAGGTGAGATAAACAACTCACATGGAACGTTATGTTAAGTACATAACTTCTTTATGTGAAGTTGTTAAAGCTCGTCGTTTATGCTCACTGATGGGTAGCGTCCCTAACACCCTCAATCCTGGGTGGCTCATGGGAGTATGTTCTTCAGTACCGTGGAACCAAAGGAAGACCTGTCCCTTGAAGCCTTATCTACTTTGTAATGCGTGATAAAGGTATAAGGCTTAGACCAAGTGGCTGCAGAGCAAATATCGTCAAGGGGCAATTTAGCTTGAAAAGCAGAAGACGTAGAGATGGCTCTGGTAGAATGAGCTTTAGGTTTGTGTGTTAATGGCATGCTCGCATTTTCATAAACAAAGGCTATACAATCGGATAACCATTTAGATAAGGTTGTTTTAGTCACTGGATTGCCTTTTCTGGCTTCTGAGAAGGATACAAAAAGTTGGTCTGATTTTCTAATATCCTTAGAAGATAAAATCTGAGCCGTCTGTGTACATCAAGTTTGTGCAGCATGTATTCCAATTTGCTAGAGTGGTTGGGAAAAAAGACTGGCAACTCAATGACCTGATTGATATTCGACTCAGAACAGCCTTTAGGTAAAAATGAGGGGTTTGTTCTGACAGATACTCTATCAGCATGGAAAATCATGTAGGGTGGTCTGATAGATAACGCTTGAAGTTCTGACACTCTGCGGACAGAAGTAATGGCCACAAGAAGTATAGTTTTCCAGGATAAATATTTGAGATCACAAGAAGATGCTGGTTCAAAAGGGGGAAGAATAATTTGAGACAGCATAAAGTTTAAATTCCAGGGAGAAAAGGGAATTTTGATAGGAGGTCTCATATGAAGAATGCCTTTAAGAAAAGTCTTGAATAATTTATGGCCCATAACATTTGAGCCACCAAACCCAAGGTGAAAATTTGAGATGGCAGCTAACTGGACTCGAACTGTAGCAGCTGCTGCCCCTTCCTTAAAGATTTTTGTCAAGAATTCTAAAATAGATGATAGCGGAGCTCGTAAAGGGTCAATGTTCTGCGTGTTGGCCCAAATTGAGAACCTTTTCCATTTACTGCCATATAATTTCCTGGTAGATGGCTTGTGATAAGACAAGAGAATTTGTATTGTATCTTCTTAAATTGAATGAAGCCTGGCAATTTGGGGAAGTGGATTAGCCAAGCAGTCAGTTTCAGGGACTGCAGTGAAGGATGAAGGTCCCCTGACGGGTGCGTCAGAAGGTCCGGAACTGGGTCCAGGATCCATGGATCTTCCAACAGGTGATGGTGGAGAAACGGAAACCAAATCTGTCGAGGCCAGTAGGGGGCTATGAGTATAACAGTCCTTCCCAGAGATTTTACTTTCTGTAAAAATCTGGGTATCAATGGGAGGGGTGGAAATGCATAAAGGAGACCCGGGGGCCAATCGTGTAAAAGTGCATCTCTCGGGGGATAACCAGGAGGTGGTATTAGGGCAAAGTAACTTCTGCATTTTGAATTGATGTGGCTGGCAAAGAGATCGCAGCAAAGCTGGCCCCATTTGCGTTAAATCAACTCCGCAACCTATTGTTTGAGAGACCACTTGAGGGAGCAATATCGCCCTGCTTAGCTTGTCCCCTATCACGTTGGATTTCCCCGGGATGTGCGTTGCTAACAGAAAATGTTGGGACAACACAGCCCATTGCCAGACCCTGAGGGCTTCTCGACAAAGGGGGTAAGACTTGGTTCCGCCTTGCTTGTTCAAGTACCAGACTACTGACATGTTGTCCGTCTGAATTGCAATAGTTCCTAGAGGGAGAGTGTCCTGAAAGTACTGCAACGCCAGAAGTACCGCTCTCAACTCTAGAACATTGATGTGCAGATGTGCTTCTTGATCTGTCCATGTGCCTTGGGCAGTCTTTCCCTGAAAATGCCCCCCCACCCTATCAGGGAAGCGTCCGTGGTCACAGTGGCTACTGGGGGGGGGGGGGACAAAGGGTCTTCCGATTGTGACACGAAGAGACGTCAACCACCACCGAAGGTCTCTCCTGCAAGAATTTGTGATGAGAATCATGTGGTGCATCGGTAGTTTCTGGTATGACCACTGAGCAAAGAGGAGCCATTGAAGAATTTGCATATGCATCCTTGCGAGTGGTATAGCCAGGATTGCTGCTGCCATCAAACCTAGCACCTTCAATACCTCTGCTGCTTTAGCTTTGTTCTTTGACACCAGTGAGCTGACGTTTTGGCGGAGAAGTGAGACTCTTTCGACAGGGAGACATCGAGTGGTAGTTGAGGTATCTAACTCTGCTCCTATAAAAACGGTATGCTGCGATGGCAATAAGGCAGACTTTTCGAAGTTGATTGTAATGCCTAATTGATGGCAGTGTGTCAGAGTGTATTGTGTTGCTTAGTCAATTGATGCCTTGTGGTAGCGGTGAGGAGCCAATCATCTAGGTATGGAAACACCTGGAATCCTAGACGTCTCCGGAGAGCCGTGACCATTGCCATGCATTTCGTGAACACTCTGGGAGCTGTAGTGAGACCAAAGGGCAGGGCTCGAAACTGGTAATGATCGGCTCCCAGCCGGAAACACAGATGATCTCTAGAGCGTCCGTTCATCTTTGTGTGATAGTATGCATCCTTGAGATCTATGGAGCACATCCAATCGCCTTTCCCTAGGAAGGGAAGAATGGAATGAAACGTTACCATTCGGAACTTCTCTTTCTTTACGAGCTGGTTGAGTCTGCTGAGGTCCAAGATAGGTCTCCAGTCCCCTGTTTTCCTTGGTACCAAAAAGAATCTTAAGTAAGTTCCAAATCCAACTTGGTCTGCTGGGACTGGTTGGATGACTTTTTCTAGCAATCTGTGGACCTCTACGATTGTTTGTTCCCTGAAATTGGCTGGAACATCTGGGATTCTGTTTACAGGCATGGAAGGGGAAGAGAACGGTAGGAAATATCCTCTGGAAATGATGCTTTGTACCAAAGTATCTGAGGTTATGTTTAGCCAGGCTTCTGGGTACAAAGACAAGCGACCCACGACTGCCACCAGAGCCGAACAGTCGAGCCCCCTTTCAGGGGCGCTGGTAGGGTTGACCGGAGAACTGACTCCTGTCACCCTGTTGCTGCGGACCCCCTCTGCTGCGGGGGTGGCATCTTCCATTATAACCCCCTCCTCTGCCTCTACAGGGGGTTTCTCCACGTGTGTCCTGAAAGGCTCCCTGTGCTTTTCAGAACCACATTTTCCCTCCCCTAGGGCTCTTGGGGCAGGGCCGTGTAGGGGTAGAAAAACGGACTCCAACGGCAGAAAAGGTTTTGCCTTCCTGCTCACAGCTGGTTAAAGTTTCCTTTACTTTGGGCCCAAACAGTGATGAGCCATCGAATGGGGTATTAATAAAGGAAGACTTAAAGGGTTCCGCAAAGGAACAGAGACGCATCCAGGCTTGTCTTCGAAGAGCAATGCCCGAACTAGCGGCTCTACTCGAACCATCAGCTGCATAGGATATGAGACGCATGGACGAGTTTACCACTGAGTTTACGGTGGCGAGCTGGGCGTTGACTTTGTCGGCCACCCCTGCAGCTACCGTACCCTGGAGAGCATCTCCTAGCTCTTTCAGGAGATTTTTGTAGTCTCGTAAAGTGGGTTACGTAGTTCAGTGATCGCAGAGAAAAAGTCACTGAACTAAACATGCCCTTCCCATATCTATCCATGACCCTAGAATCTCTGTTAGGGGGATGGATAGAGGTGGATGTCTCAGACACTTCCTTTTTGGTGGCTGCAGCTACCACGATGGCATCAACAGGCACTCCCTTTGTCAAAAATGGCTTGCCCACTGGGGCAGACATGAATTTATTGGGCTTACGAGGAACAAGGTTCCATGGCCTCCGGTGACTCCCATGCCTTACAAGAAATCAGTTCCATGAGCTCGTCATAAGGCGGAGACACCCAAGAAGTGGAAGTTTGAGACCCAAAAGCCTTCAAGAGCACGGACTCATCTTCAGTAGGGGTCTTGGACTGCCAATCGGCCCTCTGATTAAGGATCTCTAGTATCTCTGCAAAGGAGATATCCTCGGAGGGGGATTCAAGGGGACCCTTCTGACTCATCTAAGTCTGTGTCAGACATCAAAGACTCTTGTGGGGAGTCTAAGTGCCTCCTCTTGCAGAGTCTCTTCCTGGGCACCTCCTCAGTGGGGGAATCTGGGGAGGTCTCAGAAGAGCAGGGGACGCCTTGTGGGGGTACTTGAGGCTTGGGGTCTCTATGCTTAGAGAGACCGGTAGATGAAGAAGCAGACACAGGAGCTTGAGGGGAGAGGGAAGGCTGAACCGATGCTGACGTTGTCTTTAGAGAGACAAAACTCTCCTCATAGCATCAAAAGCACCACGGCTCCGACGAGAAAGAGTGGACGGACCCAAGAATACCGTCCAATCCTCCCGCACCGAAACCCTGGGCTCCGAGCCTGAGGTAGGTGCCAAGCTCATCCAAGCCGAAGCCCCGACAGGAAGAGTCGGCACCGACAAATCGGTTCAACTATCCTCCCCGGACCAGACGGGAGAGCTTCGGCTCCTAGAGTCTTTGATCAGCGCCGAGGACATCAGAGTAGATGGAGCCCATAACACCGGTGCGGGTATCGGCTCCAAGGATTCGACAACCATCGGTTCAGTTTCCTTCGGCTCCGAGAATCCAGTACGGCTCGGAGGAGGAGTACACAAATCCGGTTCCATGATCTTCGGCACCGACAACAATTTGGCAAGTCCTAGTGCCTGTAAAAGCTTCTGCACTAGCCGATCCATGTCCAAATCTGAAAGGCTGACTAAGGACTTAGCTGAATGCACCGAAGATGCTGACTGGAGCAGAGGGGAAGAAGGAACCTCAGAGACCGGCTCCAATTCTGACAGCTGGCTCCGAATCAAAGGTACACTCTGTTCCGAGGTCTGTGGAACCGATGACCCTCCTGAAATTTTTGCCTTTTTTGTCACCTTGTCTGAAGATTTGGATTTTGAGGATTTGGAGGACGTGCTAGTACCAACATGGCTACTCAAAACCTCAGAAAAAGATTGCTGTAGCAATCCCCTGGCTATTAGTTTCCTCCTTCTCTCCAAGAGGACTCTTGAAGAAAAGGAATGGCAAATGCAAGTGTCTCGGAGGTGTTTAGCCCCCAGACAGTAGACACATTGAATGTGTTAGTCAGTGACGTACATTTTCTGCCCACAATCTGGGCATTTTTTGAATCCCGATTTAGGATGGGATTTGTCCTTTTCATCTGACATAGTTAAATAAAACAAACAGTAAACTTCAAAAAGTAAGACAGTAAAGACCTTACTCACTTGTAAAGACCCACAAAACAACAAAGCCTAATCTGGGCACTATCTATAACAATATAATTAGATTACAAATATAGGGCTAAAGAGGCCCACAAAGAAAAAACCCTGACTATTAGAAAGACTAAGAATAAATAGAGCTAAAGGCCCACACAAACCAAGAAGCCAACAAGGCACTAACTATTTAAAACTATTTAAACTATAGATTATATTATGAAATGACCTAATACTAACAGACAACTATCTTAGTAACAAAAAGGAAAGTGTTTTTTTATAAAACTTGCTGCTATTTTTCTCACAAATGGTCCGAGCTAGCTGGATCACCGAGATCTCTCTTGCCGTGGCAAACTAGATCTGGGGTAATTCTACCAGTAAATTGTGGGATAAGGGCCTTGGTCTCGAGCTACTGGCAAACCTTGAGCTTTGCTATCGGCCGTGTCGGAGCAGAGGATCAGCTCTGAACCCATCAGTGAGAATAAACAGCGAGATTTAACAACTCCACATTAGTTCTTATGCCATCATATCTAGTAAAAGGCTTTCTTACTTGCCAGTGAGACCTCCTTGAACAAATTTTCCTAAGGATAAGGCATGCATGCATATAAATCATTTCTTTATAGCGAAGGTAGCCAAGATTAATCTCAACCAATCCATCTACTTGATTTTCTTTCCAGATAACTACAACAAAGGAGAGTTCCTCTAAAACGTGTATGGTATATACATATACAACTTCAAATTTGTGGAAATGGAGGTAAAACAAACTCTACTAAAATAGAAAACAAACTAATTTTTTTTTTTACTGATAAGAAACTAAGTGACTGAGCAAGTCATTTAGATAGTGCTCCCATGACAGCTGTGAAAAAGTAGACTCATGTCCTATGGATTTATCCACTTAACGGAACAAAATAATACAAGTATCCAAAGTAACCTTGGCTAAATGACAAACAGACTGTATCAAATTTAGTTCTAAAAACAACAGTGAGTCTTTTGTTTCTTTCAGGGGCATATTTTTCTAGAGCACTCGCTACCTCACAAACCTGTTTTTCTTTAACACAGCCTTGGGCGATACTTGTGCATCTGCTATGTGGTCTCCAGTAAACACTTCTGCAATAGACAGCAAGCTGAAGGCAGTATTACAGATCTGTGGTCCTTTGCTGCCACAGTAATCAGCATTATATTCTCATAATGAAGATCACCCTGAAGGATTGGCCTGGGATTCAATCCAACTTTAAATGAAGATGGACCATCTCGTACCAGATATGCAAGTTATGCACTTATCTTAACAAGAGATATGGATGAGCATTATCCATCCTTACTAAAGTACCTTTCCCCCTCCTCCTCCGTTTCCCTCTCAGATTAGAAACTGTGTAGGATACTAGAGATATGGAAAGGAAGTTTCTAGGTGTGTTGCATTATGGGAAAAGAAGAGAAACTTAGTAGCCAGGTAAAAGTTTACATACCATGCTGACCAAACATCTGCTTCCATTATCTCTGCTGTTAAATATGGACAGACCTGTTCAGAATAGCTATTCTTTTAGTTACGATAACATGCATACTATCCATACTATAACCATAACTGACATTAGCTAACAGGGAAAAGTATTTTTACAGGAAAATAAAACAATTCAGAAGAGTTTTATCTCTAGGAAATCTTACTATTTCTTAAGTAACTCATTTACTATTCTGCATTACACTTGTATGAATGACAGCCTTTACAAACTTGTTTTGTATTATACTTGTGTAAATGACTTTTTTTTTTTGCTTTTGTGTGGTACATTGTAGCGCTTATCAGGCCACCACTGAAAATGGGTTATTACCCAGTTAGACTTTCCTGGTAAACAAATATCAATAAATAAAGAGTATGTTGGAAATGTATGGATACATTTATTTACATGTGTGCAAAACGTAAACCTGCAAGATTAAATCTGACTGAGCTCTCCCAGACTAACATGACCTGTTTCTTCATAACAACTACTCTGATAAGTATGTTTTACTCAATAAAGTTAGAGGTGAAAATGTAACAGCATACAGGTTTCTTTTTTTTTTCCATACAGGTTCAGACATTACAAAATAAATTTATAGTGTAACTGATGTTTGTAACAAACTAATCTGTAAACCTCCTGCATTTCACCATACACACCATTTATGAGACACAGTTAGATAAACATACTGGGAGTGATAAATAGAAGTCACACTGCTTGCATTTCCTGCACAATTCACAGATTAGCCTTTTGTACTGCACCTTTATGTACCAATGAAATCTAGTTAATAAATGCATTCATTAAATACTGGGCTTCTGAACTTCTGACACTGAAACATAGCTCTCACCTGTCTCCGACTGGGCAGAAATGTCCCTGATTCTGTCTCAAAAAATGATCAATTTTTTGGTAAATCACTAATGACTAGCATTGTCAAGGCAAAAATGATAACCACCACAGTTTCATCCATCCTGATGTTCAAAAATTGTATTTTAATTCAAAATCTGTTTTTCTACTTAGGTGAATTAGAATACTGGTAAAACTATCCATGAATGTAAGCCTTTGTCCCCCACTTTTTTGTCTTGTCCTTAATTCTTAAGCATAAAAACTGACAGGTATAGCAAAAAACTAAATCTCATGCCGAATGAGCTGGGCTACATCTGAAGCATTTTAGTTTTTAAATAAAGCGATAAATATGCATTTTTTATTTAATGCAATTGCTCACTGCATATAACTATGTATTTTCCAATATCTAGTAAGGTTTTCTATGTAAAAATGTATAACAAACATTTGGGGGGGGGGGTTTCAAAAATATGGAGCTATAGCAAAGTAAGAACTTGGAAATATCCTTTAGCTTTCATTACTATGATAAGGTATTTGAAATCCTCAAATAAACAATCCCATAATGCTGGTTAGCTCAGTTGGTTGAAGTGTGGTGCTAATAATGCCAAGGTTATAGGTTCAGTTCCTAAATGGGCCACAAGCTTTCTTTTTAAACTCCAGCTGTACATTTTCAGCTTTCAGGCACTTAATTCCATTGAGCATGCTAACTATAACTGATAACACTCAAGATGCCATCATCTGTACAAGGCATAACTCTATATACACTCAATATGTTCATCAGTCCAATAAAGTGAGGTGCGTTTGTACTTGTGTTAACTAAATGCAATAGTTGTTAACACAAAAAATGCCATCTTCTTCGGCTCACTTCTTTTAGACCTTGCTGGTTAATGGCACTGTTTCCATAGGACTGAAGACAGCTGTACATGCAAAGTCCAACTCGTTTTAGCTTCCTTTCTGTGTGAGGGGGACTATTTAGCTGCTTATCTAACTTGTTTAAGCTGTTCACTCCCTTCATGCATGATTTATTTGACATTCAGCCTCTTCAAAGTATACCACATTGATCATGTATCACATCCTGAATTACTGTCACATTTCTTTTCTTTTTTGGCTCAAAACCAGCATATCTTCTAGTTATTTGTCATGCATTCCATCCCTTCTATCTAAGAAACAAACCTTTGCGAGAAAAAAAAGCCTGGAAATTGCTGCTGCAGAGGCAACTTAATTTTTTAATTAATTCTGTTACATTGCTGCAGTAGCGTTGTCGCCTCACAGTTAGACGTTGCCCGTTTGATTCTCAGTTACAGTGTCTTCCATGTGGCGACATGCGTGAATGGGCATTCCTTCATTGAAGGTTGTGTGCTAGGCCCGGCAAGCCAGCACGTAAAAACTCTACTGCCAATCATTAGCGGACCGGAGTTCCGCTGTGGCGACCCCTAACCAGGAAAAGCCGAAAGACAAACATTTGATAAGCTATACCAAATATGAAAGCCAAGAAATATGCACTCTTCTGACAGAATGTGTTGAGAATGGTGCAGTGTTTAACAAGGAAATCTGGGGAGCTGCAGTGAAGAGGTTTTCTGCTATCAGAGCCAAATTACGTTACTGGTTTGTACTTTACTCAAAACAAGGCTCCAAAGTATGTTTATCAGATTGCAAAGAATGCAGCTCAAAGTTAATTGTTAAAAATACACTAACAAGCTTCCTGAAGAAAAGAAAGTGGTAAGGACACAACCCTTTCACTGAATATTTTCACTGTCAGAATGCTTAGAAACTGCCTCGTTATTGCATACCAGAAACTGTACAGAGGTCTTCTAGTTTTCAGAACTCGCAGTGAAAATCATAGTGTGGTGAAGGTTTGGTGTGCCTATGAGATGACATCTCTGCAGCTTGTAAAGCAAGACAGTATGAACTCAGCCTTCGGTGCTGAAGCACATGCAAGGCACAGCATGCAGTGTAGTAGGCTGTGCACACAGCAGGATATACTAGTAAAGTTGTAGTAGTGAAAGCACCATAACATGAGAAATTGGGTACTGCAGTCAGGAATATATGTGACGTCTGAATGCAGAGAGGTCACACTGAGCAGATAGACACAAACCACATCTACTAGTAGTAGGATTCCATAGGTGTCTATGTGAAGGGTTCCCAGGTTGTCATTTTCTGTCCCAATTACTACTACTGTTGCTTTGTAGTTACAGAAATAGATTGTTCATTATGGCATACACAGCATGCATACGTCTCAAACAAATACCCCATCCTGCTGCCATGCAGTTATTGCTGCAGTTAAACATTGCATGGTGTTGACATCTCAATCTGCAGTATGCCAAGCTCAAGTAGATTACTGTTTTGAGACAGGAGCAGAAAGAAACAAATAAACAGAAAACTTAAGCTGGCAGTGTTATGAGGTAATACACTGCACCCAAAACACAGCAAAATATGTTCAAATTGACTAAGGCTATTGAGGAGACAAATGCTTGTAGCTGATCACAGAATGAGCAACCAGACCAAGTCATAAAGTAAAATGTTTTATTACATGTTAAGCTCTTCAGTGCATGATCCGATTGCTCATTTATATTATAAGAAATATTTGTCATTCAGCAAGTGTGGTGGGTGGTACTTTCAGCCCATGTGCTTTTTAGACATGTTCATACATCTTAACTTCTATGGAGGGGGAGCAAAATCAGAAGCAATTTTTAATTATTACTCCTTGTCTTCCCTTTATCTGATCTCCCAAAACAACTGCGATATGTGCCTGTGATTCTCAGCAGTATGATTACTCTGGATGCAATTTGTTTCACTTTTTTTTTTTGGGAGGCAGAGGTAATCTGAAATGAGCATTTGTAAACTGAAAATGATGTGCAGCAAGTAATATGGAGCTATTCTAACCGTTCCATTCTAATTTTAATATTAAAACAGGTAAACAAAAGGTGGCTATCTTTAAGGGGGTGGAGAAGCAGTTTGGGAGTGAAAGTCCTGGGTATTACACGACCACTGCAAAATGATCAGCAATATGGCTTGTATATAGGGCAGCAGGTATTTATATTACCTAAAAGCCTTGACCGACTGTTCTAGAGGAGTCCTCACTGAGACCCTGTGATCAAAGCAGCTTAGGACTGCCCATTAGTAGTTAATACAATCATGCATGTGTGCCTTTATGCGTTAAGGAATGCATGATACTAATGTATCATACAAGAAGTCAGAATAGGGCTAGCGAGGTCAACAAAAAGACTCATCACAAGTGGGATCCCAAAGGGCTCTGTTCTAGGTCTGGCATCTAACTCTCAGACGTCAAAACAAATGTCAAGGGCCCATTGTTAAAGTCAGTAGCTGACTGTAACCTGAAAGCAGTCACTGAATCACCCAAGGACTCTGCTATCCTACTGGAGGTCTTGTCTCAAAATAATAACTGGTGTCAAAATAATGGACTAAAAACTAAATGCCAAAAAGTGCATTATTGTGTCCTTTGGAAAACAGACTACCCCTGGCAATTATCACATTGACAGAACACCGTATAGACCCAGTAATCAGGAATGTGGGTACTTACAAGGACAGTGGCCTAGCTTTCAAGTAATGTGTCCACTGCTGAAAGGAAGTCCTTCTATATTGCGCAGCTTATAAATAAAGAGATAGCATCTAGGACCAGACAGGTCACTTTCCCATTTTAGTCAGCCCTTATTTGGCCCATCATAGAATATAATGCCCCTTTTGGCATGTACCTGTTCAGACACTAGTACAGTCGGTTCCACTGAAATGCATATCAGATAAAAAAGCATAATCCAGTTAAATTCACAGAGTCTATTTAGTCCTGTTGTTAGTTAATGGAACTTTAATGTGGTGTATTCTGGATTAAAGCATATCGGATAACTATATACTCTGTTTTAATGCACAGCTGTCTCGATCCAAAGTAGTTCACTGCCATGTTACTTACTCCTCTATAGCCCAGTGCAGCCATGTGCTATACCTGCTGGGGGTATTTACGTGTATGCAGTGTGTCATTACATGATCATAAAGTGAGCAGGAAGTCTCTTGGTTATTCTAATGGGTACTGTACACTTTTTGCTTAACAGAGTTGTCCGAGGGTATTACAAGAATGTCGAAGAAACGTCTTAAAAAGACTACCACTTTAGCCAAGCAGGTCGACGTTATTAAAACACTTGATAACCAAGAAAGTCAGACTTCTGTTGCAACGTCGTTAGGCATACACCAAAGCTTAATTTCAAGAATTCTGAAAAAACAGAGAAGAAATTAAAGAGTGGCAAACAAATACCAACCCGAATCGCAAACTCAAAAGGTTGGGTAAAGCTGAAGATGTTGACGATGCCCCGCGATGCTGGTTTGCACAAGGCAGAAGTCAAAAAATTCTCATTAGTGATCCACTGTTAATGGGAAAAAAAAGCATAGGGGTTGAAGATTTCAAACCAACATCTGGTTGGTTGGAGTGATGGAAGGACTCCACAACATTGTATTCAAAAAACAGCATGGGGAAAACAAGATGCAGATGATTTTGGAGCTGAGCCATGGGTGTCCAACATTTTTTCAGACATCAAGAAAGAGTACAATCCACAGGGCATTTTCAATGCTAATGAAACAGTTATATTGGAGAGCTATATCGGATGGTAAATGTTGAGGCTGCTGGATCAAAAGCTGTGAAAGATCGAATGGCTTTATTATTGTAATATGGATGGCAGTGAGAAATTTTAACCTCTTCCGGTAGCGAAAAGCAAAATCCCAAGAGGTTTCAAGAACATAAAAAAGTTACCAATTACTTACAAAGCAATCATGAATTCTTGGATGACTGATGAAATTTGGAAAGAATTTGAAAATTGACAGCTCAATGAGAAGTAAACGAAAGAAAATCTTGTTGCTATGCAACAAGTGTGCTGCGCATACTGATAATGTAAAGTTGACAAATGTAAAACTTAAGTTCCTGCCACAAAACACCATATCTCTTACTCAACCAATGCATCAGGGCATTATCGCTTGCTTAAAGATGCACTAGTGCTCACTGGTCCTGCGGCACGTTGTAGATATCACAGACAGTATGTCTGAATCACAGAAAACAGTAGCTGAGCTTGCCAAGAAGTTATCTGTGCTGGGTTCATTACACATGCAGAGAGAAGCATGGAATAAAGTTTCACAAACTGTGATAGCCAACTGCTACAAGAAGGCTAGTTTTGTTGTGCTGAGTCCAGACAACGTCAGAGAAAAATGTGACAATAGTGACAGGGATCAGCATGAGAACTTTTGCACCCCTTTGGGCATGGAGGTGGACGATTTCAAGTGGTACATTGCAATTAATGAAGAACTTGAAACAGAAGAAATGGCTAATGATCCTAAATTTGTCTCCGAACAATGTGCTGCCGGCAATCAGAAAGAAAAAGAAGAAGACAGTGATGATGAGGGGGATATGTCTGCACTGCTCCAGTACACTTCCATGACATTCAGTCTCTGGGCATACTGCGCTGATTGAAGGAACAAAAGGAATGCGAGTCGTTTTCCACTTTCTATGAACTGAAGGACACTATTTCATCTGAAGCAGCAAACAGCCGTTCAGACATAAATAACAAATTATTCTCTAAACCATGTTGGACTGTACTGACTACTGTTGTTTTATACAGCACATTTTGCTATAAAGTTTGTGAAATATATCACTGTTTGTGTACATTGCCTTACCTAGCATAAGAAAACAAAAAAGCACATTGTGAATACACATAATAAAATCTATTTTGATGGAAGACATACTATACTGATTTCTAAGCTAGATGAAGAAGTACACAGGCTGAATGTTAAGTAGAATAAAGATAATACACAAATAAGTGGTACCAAAGCCTGTGGCAGGTAGAAAAATTATACTGTAATACCAGTTTTCAAAAAGGCTTTATCCTCCTACAACTACAATACATACAGTAGCTGTAATTAAACCTGTTAATGATAGACTTCCTGCTCACGTACGCAACAGCTGTAAACAGTAACTTTTCTATAGTTTCTGAAATCTATCACTGTAGTTATGTTTTTTTTCTGTGTGTGTGTTTTGTGTGATTGTACTGTGTATCATTAACACATGTAACTCTCAGTAACTTCACTTATAAGCATACTCTGCTTAAATACATTAACTAACCTTATTCCTGAGCTATGCTTTTAAGCGGAGTCAACCGTAATTACAAAAACTAAAAATAAAAACTAAGGGCCCTAAGGCATACGTACCGCCTCAAAGCAACGTCACTATTATTGACCTTATACAGACTATTACGAGATAACCTTAGCCTGGCTTATAAACATATCCACAAACTCAGAACTTAAGGACCTACTGCACTTCTGGAAGTCAAATGATATTAGAAATTCCTAGTCCAGGGACTTCAACTTCTTCTGCAACATAAAATGAATGGCCTGGTAGGAATAGTACATATCCCAGAGGATACCACTATTATGTAACATTTCCCATACAAGTAAAACAAAGTCCTTACAAGACCAGAGTAATTTAGACCACTGGATGGGAAATGAGCATTTACCACTGAACTCACCCCTATCCTCCTGACAGAGACAATGTTTAAAGACACCCTATTTAACAGTAGGGATCCCCCTAAAACACTGAAGGTGAGACCCCAAAAAATAATCCACTAAAAATGAGAAGTATCTAGATATAACCAGGCAAGGATAGTTGCACACCTATGGGGCAACATAGCTGGGTGAAAAAACACTAAGCACGGCTAAGCTTAAAATGTTCCATAACGGATGACAGCCTGCTACTCGCCTATTAACATATGTTCTGTCTCTGCATAATTATAATTTGTAGTAGTGATGCCAGTATTTGAATATGCACATTTTATGCTAATTAGGTATTCTTGACTGATCCTAATTTTAAGGTACTTCGTCCCAGATTATGTCATCTGGTGGTTGTCAGATAAGATAGCAAGGCACTGTGGGTTTTGCTGCTGTGATGTGTAACACATGCATTCATAAACAGGACGTGTGTCAGTATTCACACTCTGGCATACACACACACACACACACACACAAAAAAAAAAAAAAAAAAAAAAAACAAGTTTGGTGGAATGAGGAAAGGAGCAGCTACTGCAGCAGTGATCATTCAAGCATCTACTGTTTTAGTAAGTTTACTTACACAGCTATACTATGTTCATCATACTGATCACTGCTGCAGTAGCCATGGCTATATGGATAGATTACCCTAGCTTATTACATCAGGAGGAAGAAGGAGAAGCACCCAAGATATCCTGGAGAATGGTCTAGACTGAGAGAAGCGATCAAGCTTGTAATGTCTTGTAAATGTCTGTATAGAGGACCAAGTTGCTGCTTCTAGAATACTTCCTGAATCCAACCCTTTCAAAAATGCCACTGATGAACCAAAAGCCCAAGTAGAGTGGGCCTTGACCCTGCCTGGAAAAGTTTGGTTGTGATGAGCACAACAAAAGGTAACAGCCTCAGACAACCATTTGGAAATGGTCAGTTTTGACACAGGTTGTCCTCTATTCTTAATTTCACAAGAAATGAAAAAACTCTGAATATCTGAAATAAATACTTAATTCTATCAAGACAGTACCTGAGTTGCTGTGGGCATCCAGGGTATGGAGTATACTTTTTCCCTTATTTTTATGTTCAGGAAAGAAAACGGGGAGATTGAGAGTCTGGCTTACAGTAAACTTGGATACCACTTCAGGCACAAAAGGAGGAGAAACAGTTTTAAAAAAACTCTCTCTGAGGAAAATGGGATAGCGTTAACTCATTACAAGGGCTTACAACTCAAAGAACTTTTCTTCCAGAGGTCACAGCAATCAGTAAAAGAATTTCCCATGTCAAGAACTTCAAGTCAGCCACATAAGATGGTTGAAATGGAGCAAGCGTTAGCGTCTCTAACACAAAATTAAGATACCAAAGAGGGGTCACCAGTTTACTTGGAGGCCTCTTATGCAAACCCCCCTTTCAAAAACATTTTGGCAATGAGAACGCACTGAAAAAGGAGGCTCTATGGGCTAACATGCTGAAATGGCAAATAAATGAACCTTGATGGAGTAAAAGTCCACCAGATAGTAGCTTAAAATAGAAGTTATGTCCTTACCATAACGTTCCATGTGGAGTGTTCATCTCGCCTTTGTTCTTACACATGGGTTCGGAGCCGATCCTCGGCTCCGTGTCGGCCGCTTGCAAGCTCTGCATCGAGAAGAAGCTCGAGACAACCTAATACCCACAATCCCCCTCTGCCTTTACCTCAGATCTAGTTTGCAAGCAAACCAGCAGTCAGAGAGAGAAACACTCATGCCAATATCACATATGCACAGAAACTAAGAGTCTATATATATATATATATATATATATATATATATATATATATATATATATATATATATATATCTATATACATGTCAGCCATATATACAACAACTGCAATGCAGAAGCAGAATGCCCCAGACCAGGCACCAAACTGAACGTTCTTCCTCAGGGTGGGAGGGTGGGAATGTAAGAACAAAGGCGAGATGAACACTCCACATGGAACGTTATGGTAAGGACATAACTTCTATATGTGATAGTGTTCAATCTCACCGCTTGTTCTTACACATGGGTAGCCCTAGCTCCTTGTTCCTGAGGAACTCACGGAAGGACGTTCTTGAGCACAGTGGAACCAAAGGTTGCCCTGTCCCTAGAAACCTTGTCTACCTTATAATGAGAAATGAATGTATGTGGTTTAGACCAAGTAGCCGCACAAATAGCGCCTAGTGGTAGGCGAGCTGCATGAGCCAGGGATGTAGACACTGACCTTGTGGAATGTCCTTTGGGTTTGTGCAAAAGAGTTTGATCTGAAGAATCATAGACATAGATGATACAATCAGTTAACCACTTAGAAAGAGTTCTTTTAGTAACCGCTACTCCTTTTCTGTTATCAGCAAAGGCTACAAAAGTTGATCAGATTTCCTGTGATCTTTTGTTCTATCCAAGTAAAACCTTAGTTGTCTGTGGACATCTAATTTGTGTAACATATACTCCATTTTATTGGAGTGATTCTTGAAGAAAGTGGGTAATTCAATGGACTGATTAATATTGTTAATAGAACAAACTTTAGGAAGGAAGGATGAATTAGTGCAAAGAGAAACTCTGTCAGAGTGAAAGATCAAATAAGGGTGTTTAATGGAGAGAGCTTGAAGTTCAGATACTCGCCTAGCGGATGTAATGGCTACCAAAAAGAGAGTCTTCCACGACAAAAATTTCAATGGGCAAGAGGAGGCTGGTTCAAAGGGGGGCAGCATCAACTTAGATAATAATAAGTTTAGACTCCAAGGTGACGTAGGAGATCTAATTGGTGGTCGAATATGAAAAGACCCTTTTAAAAAGGCTTTACAAAGTCTGTGGGCCATAACAGGAGCTCCACATTCTTCCACATGGAAATTAGAAATGGCAGCCAATTGAACTCTTAATGTGGCAGGAGAAGCACCCTGATGGAACAATTCTGTTAAAAACTCTAATATTTTATTCAAAGGAGCTATAACAGGGTCCACTTGCTGTGTATTTGCCCAGAATACAAAGCGCTTCCATTTACTAGTATATGTTTTAGTAGTGGAAGCTTTATGAGAAGCCACTAATATATTCTGAACTGCAGGTGAAAGAAGATCAGACCTGGCTAAGTTGGGAAATGGAGCAGCCAAGCTGCTAGATGGAGGGACAAGAGCGAGGGGTGGGGAGCCCCTGACGAGCGAGTCAATAGATCTGGCTCTGGGTCCAGGATCCAGGGTCCCCGAATGCAGTGTGTCATGAGGAAGGGGAACCAAATTTGACGAGACCAGAATGGGGCAATGAGGATTATTGTCCTGTGCAGGTTGTTGGCTTTCTGGAGAAACTTTGGGATCAGGGGGAAGGGAGGAAATGCGTACAGGAGACCCGGGGGCCAATCGTGAAAAAGTGCGTCCCTGGGGACTTCCCCTGGAGGGGGTAATAGGGCAAAGTAGCTCCTGCATTTGGCGTTCATTGGAGACGCAAACAGATCGCAGGAAGGCTGGCCCCACGTGCGAAAAATCTTTTTCGCAACTGACTGTTTTAGGGACCACTCGTGCGGTAACAGTATTGCTCTGCTCAGCCTGTCGGCTATGACGTTGGATGACCCCGGGATGTGCGTTGCTATCAGAAAGCGACCCGTGGACTCCGCCCATTGCCAGATTCTCATGGCCTCTCTGCATAGCTGATAGGACTTGGTTCCCCCTTGCTTGTTTATGTACCAGACTACAGACATGTTGTCTGTCTGAACTGCAATAGTTCCCAGAGGAAGAAGGGGAGCAAAGTGTTGCAACGCTAGAAACACTGCCCTCAACTCTAGAACATTGATGTGCAGATTGTACTCTAAATTGGTCCATTCGCCTTGGACTGTCTGTCCCTGAAAGATGCCCCCCCACCCTATCAGGGAAGCGTCCGTGGTCACTGTAGCTGTCGGCGTGGGTAGCACAAATGGTCTCCCCTTGGAAAGGTTGCAAGTTTGAAGCCACCAGTTTAGGTGTGATTTGCATGTGTTCGTTATAAGAATCTCGTATGTCAGAGGTAGTTGTTGGAACGACCATTGTGCAAACAGTAGCCATTGTAGGACTCATGTGCAGTCTTCCCAAGGGTATTGCAATAAGAGAAGCTGACATGAGTCCCAAAACCTTCAGTACCAGTTTTGCTGGGGATTTCCTGGACAAAAGAAGAAGACGTATGTGAGTCTGAAGTGAAAGTATCCTTTCTGGAGGAAGTCTTAGAATTAACTGATGTGTATCTAATTCCGCTCCTATGAATAAGATACGCTGTGATGGCTGTAGTAAGGATTTTCCGAAGTTTACGGAAATTCCGAGGTGAACACACAGTTGAAGAGTGTAGTCTCTGGCCTGTACTAGTTGACGCTGGGTGGTGGCAGAAAGGAGCCAGTCGCCCAGATACGGAAACACCTGGAATCCTAGGCGTCTCAAGTGAGACGCTACCACTGCCATGCATTTGGTGAAGACCCTGGGGCTGAGGTCAGACCAAAGGGCAGGGCTCGAAACTGAAAGTGACTGGCACCCAGCCGGAAGCGCAAATGATCTCTGGATGCCCTGGCCATTTTGATGTGGTAGTATGCATCCTTCAGATCTATTGAGCACATCCAGTCGTCCTTCTGTAAGAATGGAAGGATCGATTGAAGCGTGACCATTCGGAACTTTTCTTTCTTGACGAAGGTATTGAGGTCGCTTAGGTCCAGAATGGGCCTCCAGTCCCCTGTTTTCTTTGGAACTAAAAAGAACCTTGAGTAAGTTCCGAATCCTCTTTGGTCCGCTGGGACTGGTTGGATGACTCTTTTCTCTAGCAGCTTTGAAATTTCTATAGCTGCTGGCTCTCGCAGATGGGGCGGCACATCTGGGAGTCTTTTCTTTGGAATGGGATAGGATAGAAATGGTATATTGTAACCTCTGGTAACCACGCCTTTTACCCACTTGTCTGTAGTTATGTTTTGCCAGGCCTGAGGGTATAAAGCTAAGCGACCCCCGACTGCCTCCAGAGCAGGACAGTCGGGCCTCCTCTCAGGAGTGCTGGAAAGGTTTACCAGGGAGTGTATCCCTGTCACCTTGATTCTGCGGACCCCCTCTGCCGCCAGGGCGGCGTCTTCCACCTCTGCCCCCTCCTCTGCCTCTAGAAGGGGCATCACCCTGTGTGCCTGGGAAAGATCCTTGGGGTTTTCAAAACCACATTTTTCCACCACGTTGCCCTTTGGGGTACGGTCTGGATGGGGTGGAAAAACAGACTCCGACAGCAGACAGAGTCTTTCCCTCCTGCTCACACCGGGTAAGGGTCTCCTTTACTTTGGGGCCAAAAAGAGTGGCACCGTCAAATGGGGCGTTAGTAAAGGAAGACTTGAAGGCTTCCGCAAATGAACATATGCGCATCCAGGATTGTCTGCGAAGAGCAATCGCTGAAGCTGCTGCCCTACTCGAACCTTCGGCTGCGTAAGAGATCAGCCTCATGGACGAGTTCACAATGGATGTAAGGGTATTAAGTTGCGCTGTCACTTTCTCTGAGACAGCAGCATCTGTAGTACCCTGGAGGGTATCTCCCAACTCTTTGACTAGTAGATCCCTCTATAGTCATGTAAAGTGGGTCAAACAGTTCAGGGATCGCATGGAAAAAGCCGCTGAACTAAAAATGCGCTTCCCATACCTGTCCATAGTCCTAGAATCTTTATTAGGGGGATGGACAGATAAGGAAGATTCCGACATCTCCTTTTTCGTGGCCGCTGCCACCACCATAGCGTCCACTGGAACTCCTTTTGTCAAGTAAGTCTTGTCCTGGGGTGCAGTGATATACTTATTAGGCTTCCTAGGGACTGGTTCCACTGTGTCAGGAGCCTCCCACGCCCTTCGAGCAATAAGCTCCATTAATTCATCGAAGGGCGGAGTGACCCAGGAGGAGGAAGGGCGAGCACCAAATGCCTTCAGCAAGACTGACTCATCCTCAGAAGGGGGGAGGGACTGCCAGTCACCTCTCTGTTTCAGGATCTCCAATATGTCAGAAAAAGAGACATCTTCTGAAGGTGACTTAGGGGACCCTTCTGACTCATCCAAGTCAGTATCGGATGTCAAAGATTCTTGTGGAGAATCTAAGTGTCTCCTCTTACACAATCTTTTCCTAGGGACTTCTTCGTGGGGAGCATCTGAAGAAGCCTCCGAGGAAGAGGGGGCACCCTCCAGGGGTGGCCGAGACACCGGTGCTCGACGCTTGGATGTAGCCGTGGGTGCAGAGGAGGATAACGGACCTTTATGGGGAGGAGAAGCTGATCCTGCTGACGTGGTTGTCTGGGTAGACAACACCTTCCTCATGAGGTCGAAAGCCCCCGGGTCCCGAGTCGAGGTATCTCCCGGTTCCGAAGAAATGGGAAGAATCCCCGAAACAGGCACCGAAGGCATCGACCCCGAGGACGGAACCGAGTCGATCCGCGCCGAGGCCCCGAGAGGGAGCGTCGGAACCGAAACATCGGTCCACCTCTCGGTCCCGGAACCAAGGACGGATCTTCGGCTACCGGTATCGGATCGGACGGAGCCGACCGAGAAAAGGACGGTTCTGGCACCGAGGGCTCCACAATCAGCAGCTCAGCTTCTTCCGGCTCCGAAGACTGGACAGGTCTCGGAGGAGGAACAGATGGAGATAACGGAAGGCCTTCAAGTCTCGACATCAATTGAGAGGAGACCGAGATGAGCTTGGATAAGGCCGTATGCTCCATTAACTTCTACACCACACGGTCTACATCGGTGTCGGAGAGAGGTCGGGAAGAACGAGTCGAAGGTATCGAAGACGGAGCCGACCTCAACAGAGTCGGTGGAGGGAGCTCCATCACCGGTTCCAAGACTCGAGGCTCCGAAACTGCCAACAGTTGAACACTCGGCTCCGAAGTCTGTGGAACCGGTGATCTAACTTTACTCGAAGAGCTCGGAGCCGATGACCTGGGCTCCGACGTCTTCGATTCCTTCGAGGATTTGGATGCCTGGTCTGAAGCATCCAGAGCCTCCTGAAATGAAGGTTTTAATAACCCCCTGTCCATGAGTTTCCTGCGCCTATCTGTCATGACCCTCCCACTAAAAGAGTGACAAATTGAACAGTCCTCTTGCAAGTGGAGAGGGCCAAGGCAGTAGACACAGGAACTATGGTTGTCAGTAACTGACATTTTTTGGCCACACTGGCAACGTTTAAAACCTGATTTAATTTTCTCAGACATCTTAAAGAAGAAACAGGTAAAGAGAAAAAAGTCAAGTCCAGTAGAGTGACAAATCCAGTAAATATGTCGTATCCGATAATACAAGTCAGTCCGGTTGTCAAATTCAAGTAAGGGGTGGTAGGCCCCGAAAAACTCTAATAAGTTTAAATAAACTTAACGGTACCGAGTATTTCTACCTTACCACACACACATACACTATGTCACCAAATAGTACTTTAGAAAAATTTTTTCCCTGAAAAATAACAATAATAAAAGTTATTTCTTATCTGAAGTTGCTCGAGCTCGATCCCAGTGATGCGAACGCAGCAGCGGCAAACTAGATCTGAGGTAAAGGCAGAGGGGGATTGTGGGTATTAGGTTGTCGCGAGCTTCTTCTCGATGCAGAGCTTACAAGCGGCCGACACGGAGCAGAGGATCGGCTCCGAACCCATGTGTAAGAACAAACGGCGAGATTGAACACTATCACATCAAATATTGTAAAATCAGAGAACAAGTAGCCCTAGATTGGTGCTGGTTATGTTGTTGGCACCAAGTAGAAAACCTTTTCCATTTGCTAATGCATGATTTTTTTAGTAGCAGTCTTCTTGCCTCCATTAATACCTGCTGCACATCCTCAGTAAACAGGTGCCTGAAGGGAATTAAGACCCTATAAACCCAGGCAGCCAACTGAAACTGAATCGTCCAAGCAACCAGTTGAAGTTGTTTTGATCTACTCGCACAAAAACAGGGGTGCTTAAACACTGAAACCATTCTGTGAGGAAGCTTCTTGTAATTGTACTTGTCAACTTCCAAAAGAAGGGAGAACTACTATGATTGCCTGGGCCAGAACGGGTCATCAAAAAGATCTTTGGAATTCTTTTTGAATCTTCATAAGTGCCCTGCATATTGGGAAAGAGTGAAGTATGTGGGCGCATTCCTGTTCATGGAAAGGAAAAGGCAGTCTTCCAGGCCTTCTTGCATGGAGTCCAATCATCTTGCTAGTTGACTGTTTAGAAAGGAAGCAAATAGGTCTACTTGAGGAGCTCCCCTCAGAAGGATCAAATCTTGGAAGTCCCCCTGATCTAGTTTCCATTTCTGAGGGTCTGCCTTTGCCCTGCTCACCTTGTCTACCACACAATTTTGCTCTGACAGGACGTACATTGTTTGCACAGTGAGACTGTGCTGTAAAGCTATATCCAAAGCTAACACGGCTAGTCTGCAAAGGAGGTAAGATCTTGTTCCTTCTTGCTTGCTGATATGCCAAATAACTGTGGTATTGTCTGCAACAACTTTAAGAGTTCCAGGGGTCCAAAGATGACTCGGAGAGTTGCGTGCCTTAAGTAGAGCAAACGTCTTTTATGTTTATATGCTTGCTTCTGTCCTTGGTGCCGCAAACATGCACTTTCACCCCTCCTGAAATTTGCACCCCAAGCAAATTCCAAAGCATCTGTGCTGACACGGACTGTTTTGGAGCAGGGGGCCAAAGGGGGTACCTGGATTTAGGGATGTTTGCTGCCTCCACCAAGTGATTTCTCTTCTAACAAAACCCAATACTGCATTCTGAAGAGATAAAGGGTGTTGATGCTGGGACCAGAGAGATTTCAGAAGCAACTGTATCATTATCATGCACAGTATTGTAGTCCAAGATGCAATTATACCTAAATTCCTGAGGTACTTCCTTGCAGACACCAAATTCTGAGTGGAAAACCCTCGAAATATAGTGAAACAAGATATATTTTTCCTCCAAAAGCTCTTTGTGCTAAGGTGTCTAGCAGACCCCCCAGAACACAATCCTGTGTGACAAAGTTAAAAAAGACTTTTGAATGTTCTCAAAATCCCAGCTTGTGTAAGTGATATCTCACCCAAGTGAGAGATTACTGACACCTTGAAAAAGGCTTGAAAGATAAGCAATTCATCTGTATATGGACAAATGTGAATACCCTGTATCCCGCAGTGAGCTATAACTGCAGCTAGTCATTCTGTGAACACTCTTGGTAGAGAGGATAGTCCAAAAGGAAAAGCAAAGAACTGATTATGTGATCCATACAAACAAAACCTTAACAAATGTATGAAATCTGCATGAATAGGGAAATCAGGAGCATCTTTTAAATCTAGTGTTACCAGAAAAAATGTATGAAATCTGCATGAATAGAGAAATCAGGAACATCTTTTAAATCTAGTGTTACCAGAAAACTTAAATGAGGAAAACAATGGAACAGGTTGTGAAGTGGCAGTAGTTTGAACATAGGCGCTATAACAAATTGGTTTAGGAAAGAAAGATCCATAGCTAGTCAGCAAACATTTTCTTTCTTTGGTACAAAAAACATCCTTGAGTAAAAAACCTTTCCCAAACTGTGAAGGAGGAATTGGCTTTACTACGCAGAGACAACATATGTTAAATGACAGGGAGAAAAAGAGAAGTCTAGTTTGGTGGATGAAGAATTACCCCGAAAGACAGGACTTTCCCACTGACATCTGTTACCTTGATTGCTGATCTTCAGAACCCATTTGTCTGAAACCATCTATTGCCAAACAGAGAAGTGGAGATTTAGACCTTCTGGGACAGAAAAGAGTCTGAAAGGGTGGTGGTGGAAGAGGAGACATGGTCCCTTAAATAATCACTCTAACCTGATAGAGTGACCTCTGTTTTCAGGGGTTCCTGCCTCCTTTTTTGGAACCAAATTGCCATGGTTTCTTAAGTCTGTTTGCCAGCATTTTGCTGAGACCATATTGTGTTTCTTGCCAAAACTGGATGAGGGAGTATAGAATGCTTAAGAAATTTTGGAAAAACAGGGCTGATAAAACTGATATCATAATCTGTCTTTGGCCTAGCACTCTTGTGTGGGGTCATTTACTGCACTGTTATAACTTGTTGATACTTGTGAACCTCTGCTATCTCTGAAAAAACAAAAAAAAAAAAAATCTTGCTTTTTTTCCCACTTTTCTGAGATTTAAAAAAGTTCAGTTACAGGCTTGCTGTTCTTGAACTGTTTGTAAGTTTTTGTGAGGCCATTTTATGCTTGGGCTAAAGGGAAGTCTCTCTGTTGATCAGTGGCAGTGAAAAACATTGAGCAGCCTGCCTCTGTGGGAGTGGTTACCGACTTGAAACTGTAGTTTTATTGGCCATTTTGGGTCAATTCCAAAACTCCTTCATCTTCCTCTCTTAAAACCCTCTTTTGCATGTTTTTGTGCATAGCGCAACAGCGGGCAGCGCCGCCTAATTGGGTTTAAACTATTCCTGGCTCCACAAAGTCTGCTCTTCACTTTTTCCCTTAGAACTGCTCTATCTCAATTTAAACACCATATTCTCATTCTAAGGCCCTTCACTGGTCTAGTTAAGTAATCCTAGAAGTTAGCACTATTAAACCATAAGCACTACTTACTCTTATACTCTCTATGATTACCCTGTCCTCTATTGGTCCATCTTAAATTCAGTTTCCCTATATTACTCTAGCATGTCCAAAGGTCAGTCAATGGTTTCCTCTCCAGTCCAGCTGGTGAATCTGGGAATTTTGAGGCAATGTTACAACTGTCTCATGTACACGGACAACCCTCTCCTCCTCCAAACAGGTTCAAATATATGTGAGAGATGCAACTATTTAGCCAAACTGGAGGCTGAGCTCTCTCATCTCAAAACTGGTGTAACCAGTCAGGAGGAGAAGGTAACCTCACACAACACAATTCCAGTATCACATAGTCCCACCACATCAGCGAACCAAACACAAAAACATACTCGGAGGCTCTAAATAAAAATCTACCTAAGCAACAGAGACCTCCAAAGCAGACATCCAAGCAAACGCTACCTCAAAACAAAACACACACAACACATAACCCACAAAGTCAGTGTGCCAAGCAGCCACAGCCCTTAAGGCTGAATAACACACCTGATACTCTTGTAATAGGTGACTATTGTCAGACACACTGACGCCCCGCTCACCAGGCTGAATAAAGAGAAGGTCACGGTGAGCTGCCTGTCAGGTGCTAGGATCCACCACATAACGCAATCACTCAGGTCACTCCAAAGCAAATACAAATATGACTCAGTCATTGTACATGCTGGTGTGAATGACCAGAGACGTTCCTCCCTGGACTACATGAAAAGAGACATAGAGGAGCTCTCTGATCATGTAGCCCAGGCTGGTATGACCCTGACCTTGAGCAGCATCTTACCCTCACCTAGAACGATGCCACAGTACAAAAACAAAATGATCGATTTTAACAACTGGCTAAAATTTTGGTGTCATTCAAAGGGGATCCAGTGTCTGCCAGCCTGGGATGACATGCTCAACAAGCCACGTTGCTTCGCTAGGGACGGCTTGCACCTGTCACCACTGGGCTTTCGGATATTGGCAAAGGCTCTTGCCACCCCCATAGTGCCTTTTTTAGGAAAGGCTCAAAAGTCAAACCCACCCCCATAGACAGCACAAGGAACAAGAAACTAAGGTTAATGCTGCTAAACGCCAGAAGTCTTAACCTCAAGATGCACGCACTCGAAGCTCTCCTCAGTATGGAGAACATAGATATATGTGCAGTGACAGAAACCTGGTTCAAGGCTCCAGAGAGCACCTCAGCACTACTAGGCTATACCTCATATCATGCTTTTCGGCCCCAAAACCCAGACCGAACCACAAAAGGAGGGGGAGTTTCCATATTTATCAAGGATATCCACACCTCCAGGTTAGTGGCATTGCACAAAGTATCAGAGACCATCCATGTGCAACTAACAGTGGGCAAGACTGCTTTTCAGTTTATAGCATCCTACAGACCACCCTCTTAAAGTCAGGAATCCCACTCGGCTTTCCTGAAAACATTGGAGAACATGAAGATCTCTCCGAACACCATTATATTGGGTGACTTCAACTACCCAAACATTGACTGGGAGCACTACTCAAGCCCCAGCACCTTAGCCCAAAGGTTCCTGGAAATTATAAACTCAAATGCTATGGAACAACTAGTCACCACACCCACAAGAGGGGACAACATACTAGACCTGATCATTACAAACATGGGGACTCTATGCTCCACACCAGAAGTATATCCCTCATTGGTAAGATCAGACCATAAATTAATTTCACTGGATGTCCACATCCCGACCCCACCCCAGCCCAGAAAACCACAGTGAAAAACTTCTCAAAAGCGAACTTCTCACTTCTCAAAACCGAAGTGGAATCCTTCAAGGCCCCAGGGCCAGTGGAAACTACGGCACAAACTGCAGAATCCTATATAAACGCATTCTACGGACATCTCCAGGAATGCATGGATCATGCTATCCCAAACAAAACCAAGACCCAATCATCCAAAGGCAGGCGTCCAGTCTGGTGGACCCCTGCCATAAATAAACTGTACAACAGAAGGAGGAAGCTACTACATGATAGAGCAAAATCCCTAATAGGGAAGGCATCTCTGATCAGTACTAGCAAAAAATTACGATCCCTCATAAAATCCTCCAAGGCCAGCTTCGAGAGAAAAATTGCACAGGACACCAAAGACAATCATAAGGCTTTTTTCAGTTATGTTAGAAACCTGGGATGCAACTCCCAGACTTGTTATGAGTTGATTCTAAATGACAAAAAATACATCGAACCCACAGACATCGCCAATATCCTGGCAGACAGGTTCAGTGCAAACTTCTCCAACCCCCCCCCCCCCAAAAGAGCAAGTTATCTATCCCGGCAGAGGCTCCCAAACATCTCAGATGCTCAGGTGAAGGCTGCCCTCTCCAAAGCAAAAAACACTGCTTCCATGGGACCAGATGGCGTCCCAGGTTGCGTCCTACATGAACTCCAAGAGGAACTAATCCCTCAAATAAAACAGCTATACAATCTCAGCCTCACTACAGGATATGTGCCCACAGAATGGCGTACAGCAACAGTGGTCCCACTCCACAAAGGTGGAGCCTCTACGGACCCTGGAAACTATTGCCCCATAAGCCTGACTAGCTTAGTCTGCAAGGCTATGGAGAGGATCATCATGGAGCTCAAACAAAGACATTGGGGACCTACAGACACTAGATCCTACCCAGTTCGGCTTTGTCAAGGGCAGATCCTGCCTTTTGAACCTGGTTGACTTCTTCGAAACAGTCACCAAAGCCATAGATGAAGGGAAGGTAGTCCATACAGCCTATCTGGACCTTGCAAAGGCATTTGACACAATACCCCACTCAGGCATCATAGATAAGCTATCCAGCTTAAATATAACCCCCTACGTCACAAGATGGGTCGCAAACTGGCTCAAAGACAGAACCCACAGAGTGAGAGTTGCTGGAGCCATGTCAGACTCGAAACCGGTCACAAGTGGCGTCCCACAGGGTTCTCTCCTGGGACCAATCTTGTTCGGTATATACTTTTCCGAGGTACAGGCAAACGTGGGAGGACTATGGCTCACCAAGTTCGCAGACGACTGCAAACTGGGTGCCATAATCAACTCTCCAGCTGACACAAACATCCTTCAAAAAGGTCTCCCAGAGACAGATAACTGGTGCCAGCGCCATGGTTTAAAGCTAAATGCCAAAAAATGTAGTCTCATACCCTTTGGCAAAAACAATGTGCCCACAAATTACCACATAGGCAGTAACCCATTAAGTACAGAGAAAGTTATTAGGGACCTGGGGACCCAAGTTGGTAGCAATCTCTCCTTTGAAAACCACATTGCCAAAGTGGTTAGAAAGACCTTCTAATAGTCCACCTCATCACGAAGGGTTTCACATCTAGATCAAGAGAGGTAATCGTGCCCCTTTATTCATCCCTCATCAGGCCCATCATAGAATACAATGCCCCTTTTGGGATGTACCTTAACCGACACCTGCAGCAATTAGAAAGACCCCAAAAGTATCTCACCAAGAGGATCAAGGGTCTCAAAACAGATGTCATATGCTACTCGGTTAAAAAAACTCCAGCTCTACTCAGTTGCATACCGCCTACTTCGAGGCGATCTATGCCTGACAAACAAAGCTATGTCAAATCCAGAATTAATGGACATGCTCCACCTCAGTAAATCTAAATCCCTTAGAACCACACGCTCGAGGGACTTGAACCTCAGCACAGAAATAAGTAAAACTTGCTGGAGGGACAGGTTCATAACCCAGAGGCTCCCTTCGCTCGAATAGAATTCCAGTTCATGTGAGGCAGAGCACCTCACTGAATCTCTTCAAGAAGAATCTCGATAGGTGGATGGGGGATCGTAGGTTTGTCCCAGGGATTACTTCCATGTCACTATTAGACAGAGGCACAGTAAACTAAACCTTAAAAAGGGCACAGTATACTCAAATCAAGGGGTGGCATAAGCCATACAGAATCGGGCTAGGCTTATAATTGCCCCAAGGCAGACAGCCTAGTATGAACCTATGAACCTATAACACTTTTTGATAACCTCTGCAGCAGGGGGACCAAAAACTAAATCTCAATCCAAAGGAGAATTTAAAATCTCATTTTACACAACTCTGAGATGTTCTGAGAATGCAGCCACAAAAACCTCCTCAGCACAGTAACAGTAGCTGTTGCCCTGGAAGAAGTATCAAGAAAGTCATACATACTTTAAACGAGTAGTAACCTGTGAAATGGAAGAAAATGAAAATCATGAACTTAACATAATGATAGATCCGTTTTGTATGCTTCCAACCTTCAATGGATGGGTTATTAGATCCATCTCTGATCCAACTTCGGCCAATCTCAAGACTTTGGATCAAATGCTCAGGCTCCTCTCCTTACACATAACCCTCTGCAAGGACAGTTACCCAGATCAACTTTTCCCATACCCTAGCATAATTATTCCTTCTTACAGAGAACTTAACACCTCAAAGGAGAAATCCTCTTCCAAACCTAGACCAAGGTCATTGTTAAGCGCAGTCACTCCAGAAGTAAAAGATAAAACAAAAGAAAGGGCAAAGGAAAGGGGGACACTGAGGAAGGAAAGAATCAAAAACAGACCTAACATTATGGTAAGTGCATAACTTTATTATCTGATGTTGTCTCTTCCACCCGTTCCTCAACGGATGGGACAGAGTACCCAGCTACTATCAAACTTGGGAGGTCTTAGAAGGATATTCCAGAGTACAGCCAAACTAACAAGATTCTTGACTGTAAATCCAATTTGTAATGAGAAATGAAGGTATGGATATTAGACCAAGTAGTTGATAAGAAGGACGTGGAGGTAGTCACAGATCTAATCAAGTACATTGGTTTGGGTTAGAAACAACCACCTCTCTTTCTGTAGACATGCAAGATGCAAGCATATAACCATCAAGAGCAAGACAGTCACTGTAGATACCCTTTTTCCCAGTTTGGTACTGGACAAGGAAACAACTGATCATTCTTTCTAATCTTCTTACTGCAGTGTAAGTAAAAGCAAAGTTGGTGGCTCACATCCAACAGGTGTAGATGCATTCCCCCTTGTTGAAAAAAATTTGGAAAAACAGAAAGGTTAGTAGTCTGATTAAGTGAGGATTCAAAAGAAACCTTTGGAAGAAAAGGAGAATTGTTCATAAAGTAATTCTGTCCTTGTGGAAGGCCAATTAAGGAGGTTTACAAGAAACAGCATGTAATTCTGAAACCTTCCTAGCTGAAGGTGACTTCCACCAAAACTGAGGTCTTCCAAGTGAGAAATTTCAAACCAACCATATGTGCAGGTAAAAAGAGGATCTAGTCCAGGCCTTGTATGACAATGGTAATATCCAAAGGAGGAACAAGCTCCCTAAGGGGGCCAAAGGAAGGCACCCCTTACGAAAGCTTTAGGCAATTTAAAGAAGGAAATGGAAGACTGAGTCTCCCCAATATGAAAACTTGAGATAGCTGCTAGTTAGACCTTGATAACAGAGTAGATTTCTCCACTGTGGAACAGAGATGCCAGGAAATCCAGGACTGCAGGGAGAATAAATGGAGAGATCCATATTCCTGCTGGAAGCCCAAATGGAAAATCCCTTCCATTTGCCCTTATAAATCTTTCTGGAAGAGGCTTTCTGTGCAGAGGTCAAGATCTGAATGATTTGGGAAGAAAGTGTCGACTGTTTAGCCATCATCAGAATAAGAGAAACCATGCTGTCAATTTGTGGGCTTGAATGTCAAGTTAAAGCATCCTGGACAGGTGACAGAAAAGATCTGAAGCAGGGTCCAGCACTCAATGAGGGTACATCAGATGAGTCCAGAAGTATGGAAACCACAATGATCTGGGCCAGAATGGGGCAATGAGGATCACTGTAGCCTTCCTCATAGGAGAAAAGTCATGCAGGTGCCCAATGAGCCAAATGTAGATCACAGCATCCCTTGGTGACTTCCCCTTCTGTGGGACTAGGGCAAAGTACCTGTTGCACTTTGTGTCATGTGGACAGGCACAAAGATTACAGCACGGTTGACCCCAGCAGCTGAAAATCTTAACCACCACTGTTGGATTGAGGGACCAGTCATGAGGGAGGAAGATAGACCTGCTCAATCTTTCCGCTAGAATACTGGACGTTTCTGGTATGTCCGCTATCAGAAAGCAGTGAGAAAACACTGCCCATTGCCATACCCTCGTGGCCTCTCAACAGAAAAGGTAAGATCATGTTCCCATTGTTTACTGATGTACAAAGCAATTGACATACTGTAGGTCTGGATTAAAATCACACCTATTGGGAGAGCATCCTGGAAGGCCTGCAATACTAGAGCTACCCTCATCTCCAGGATGTTGCTGTGAAGGCTAGCTTTCTGTGGGGGACCAACTGTCTTGGACAGTTCTTACTAATCCCTGGCTGGGAGGCCTCCATGGTCACTGACTTGGGGATAAGGCAGTACAAAAGGTGAAGCTTGTGAAACTATCGGAGATTCTAGCCACCACTGAATAGGAGTTTTGATAATTTTGGTGAGAGATATTTGGAAACTCAAGGGGTGTTGTATGACCACTGTTCTGATACAGTCCACAAGTGCACCCTCATAAGATACTTGGAAAGAGAAATCAGGGTGATGACAGCCACCACTGAGCCAAGAAGATGCAAGATCAATTTAGCAGGTGGCTTCTGATAAGAACTGCTATCTCCTGCTTCTGGAGTGTGAAAATCCTGGTTTGTGGAAACTTGGCAATTTGCAATTTTGTCTCAAGGTGAGCTCCAATTAATTCCTAAAGTCTGGGCAGGTTAAAGTTTGGACTTAGCTGTGTTTAAGGTAATACTAATTTTTAGCAAAATAGGAGCAAGGAATCCCTGGCTCATAGAAGATGACTCCTGGTAGGAGAGGTTGGGAGGCAGTCATTCAGGCAACACTCTAAAACCCTGCAGTGAACTGCAACCACTGTCATACACTTGGTGAACACACAAAGGGCTATGGTGAGACCAAAGGGCAGGGCTCTGGAAGTACCATAAAAATAGATGTCCTATTCTCATTGTTGACACATTCTTTAATCCTGAGATATACTACCAAGGTTAGCAGAACATTTGGCCATTATACCAGATCTTTTACACCTTCCAGGAATTGCATGTCCTGCATGTAACATACATATGTGACATACAGGCACCTAATCCTCAGAAATTAAGTGTCTCAGGAGAACCACAGCAAACGTAGGGAAGGCAAAATCATGCACATCCGCCAGGAAGGGAAGGAGGAGGAAGAAAGTATGGAAGAAAGAAAAAAAACCTTGGCCAGGAGGACAGCAACAGACAGTAACAGGGGGCAAGAGGGAGGGATAGAATACTGCAACAGTAAAAAGCAAGACATACACTGTCTTGGTAAGATTTTACACAACTGTACCATGTCCTTCCTTAACACTAATGCAATATTCTGCACTCTTGGAAGAGTACAAAAACTACTAGAAAGTCTAGAAGGAGAAAGGCAGATAAGAACCCTTCATAAAACCATGAAGGATGGCCTTGTCAAATCCTGTCCTGGCCCTGGAAGTGACATCCAATTTATAATGTCTGGTAAAGGTGTGAAGAGAAGACAAAGTAGCAGTTTCCAAGATGGATCTAGTATCCAGACCTTTGGGGGGGGGGGGAGCAGCAGAAGAGTTCACTGCCCCAGTAGAATGAACATGAACAAAAGAGGCCAGCTGCTAGTCATTAATGAATAGTAAAATGAAACTGCCTTAAAAATCCAGGACCAGATGGTTTGCTTAAACACAACCAAACTCAATTTCCTAGCATGAACGGAAGCAAAAAAGTTGCTCATCTTTCCTGATGTATTTTGCCTTATCCAATTAATATCGGAGCTATGTAAATCCAAGGTGTGTAGCACCCTCTCAATAGAAGTCTGTAGAAAAAAAAGAAAGGGAAATGAATAGACTGATTCAAGAACAGATCATTTATCACCTTTGGCATAAAAGAAGAACTGGTAAAAAGCAACAACCTAGCCCACCATGAGTGCTTCAATTTCAGAGACCTTCTTGGCAGAATAAGAGCCATCAGCAATGCAGTCCTCCAAGTAAAATGTTGCAGGGAAGAAAAAGCAAGTTCAAAAGGGGAATGAGTCGATTTTTCAAGAACAAAAGTGAGGTTCCAAGAAGGAGGAATAGGCTTTCCTGGAGGCCTGATACGAAGGATGCCGTTTAGAAAATGTTTGACTTCAAAACTAGACGCCAAAGGAGAATTCAAAGGCAGAGAGGCAAAAAAGGCTGACAAATGAACTTTAACACAGTAATATGCCAAACCAGGAATAAGCAACTCACAGATAAGAAAGGACCATACAGATCCCAACAAAAAAGCATCTAAGTCCTACCTGAGACACAAAATAATAAATCTCTTCCATTTGGACAGAATTTTCAAGTAGTTGGTTTTCTTGCCTCTTGTAAATGCAAAGCTTGTCTTCAGAAAATTAGTCCCTGAAAGAATTCAAAACCCTATCACCCAAAGTGTCAGTTTAAATGTGGAAAAGTGAGGGTGAATGAGAGATCTCATGCGTGAGAAGATTCATCCTTTGAGGTAACTTGTGATGATTGCCTCTGGCCAGGTGAAAAAGGGGGAACAAGTGCTGTCTGTGTCATAGGGAGTCATCAGCAAGATTTTGGACGAGTCCCACATGATCTTGTGCAGGACCCTTAGAAGTAAGGGAAGAGGAGAATAAGCATACAGAAACATCCTCTTCCAAGAAAAAGACATGGCATCCACTCACCAAGCACGAGAAATTTAGCCTTGGAACAAAACTTGGGAAGGACTCTGCTCAAAGGGAAAGATAAACTATCTACAACAGGAGTACAATGTCCAGAAACTCCTCCCTGTGAAGCATCCATTTGTGAGGATTTGTCCTGGGCCTGTTCAAGAGTCTGCCACTAGATTATACTCTGAAGGGATGTAAACTGCCTGAAGAACCAGGTGATAGTGGACTGTAAAATCCCAAGCCTGAAAAGCCAGCCTCAAAGAAAGTAGGATTTTGTGCCCCCTTCCTTCTTGATGTACCACATGGCACTGGTATTGTATGTAAAACCCTTTAGGAATTTAAAGCCTGTAGAGCATTCATGTCTTTGATGTTGATCGGGTCTGTCAGTCGTTGATGGGACCAAAGATCCAGGACTTTTACGTTGTTGAAGGTGGCTCCCCTACAGTGATCAGAAACGTGTACAGCTCTTGAGTAGGGAGAGGAACCCAAAAAGGTAGACATGAATTTAGGGAAATCTGATGAATCCACCAGCAGAGCTCAAGTTTGAAATCAAGTGGGAGAGGGAATGGATACTCTTGAGCGTGGCAGTACTGGAGTCAAATAATCTGAGATACCACTGAAATTTTCTCATGTGGAGTTTGGCAAAAGAATCATGGGAATGGTGGATACCACATACCCCACGGCTTGGAGAAATTACCATGCAGGAAGGACTGGAAGAGGAAAAAAAAAAAGAGACTGGAACTAAGCAGTCAGAGGACCTTTGGAGGTGGTAGACAAGCTGGAATTGGGATGGTCTGAATCTCGCAAGTCAAAAAGCACAGTTACGCAATATCTTACCATAATGGTAGCTGTCCTTTTCACTGTTGTTGTATTCACTACAATAGGTATCCCCTTGCCATAACATCCCTTGATGTCCCGCCAGTATACCAAAGTCTTTAGGTTGCTTTAAGGTACATAGTACATCACAAATATGGTCCTCACGTAATGCAGGGCAAAATGGTGACATTCAGATGTACCACTGTCAGAACTGGGAGCCCCAGTAGGAACACCAGTGCAAGAAGAGAAGTAATCAGTACATTCAGAAGACAAAAGGACCAGGGGGAGGGGGAGGAGGAAGGGAGTAAATACTGCAACAGTGAAGAGGACAGTCTACCGTTATGGTGAGATCTTACAAATGTCCTTCCATTTCACTGCTGCAGTATTTATTACAATAGAAAGAGAGTGTCAAAGCTCAGGAAGAAGAGAGGGGGGAGGAAGGACTAGCAGAGCTCTCTAGGAACCCATGAAGGATGGCTATAGCAAAATCAGCTCTAGAAATTCCATCTAACTTGTAGTGCTTGATAAATGTATGCACAGAAGTCCAGGTAGCTGCCTGAAGACTAGAGTTAGCATCCAAACCCTTGAAAAAGCACCAGAAGAAGCCACAACTCTAGTAGAATGAGCCTTAACAGAAGAAGGAATGATCTTACCATTGAAGGAGTAACAAAAATAAATGGCTTTAGAAATCCAAAAATAAACAGTTTGCTTGGACACAGGTAATCCGAAGGACGTTGGATAAAAGGAAACAAATAGCTGATCAGATTTATGAAAAGTCTTAGTCTTATCCAAATAAAATCTGAGTTGACTATGCACATCCAACATGTGCAGTACATTCTCACTGGCAGACTGTGGAGAAGGAGAAAAAGTGGGCAAATGAATGGACAGAGACAACTCATTCACCACCCTGGACATAAAAGAAGGGCAAAGGAACACCCTGTCCTTATGAAACATCAAAAAAGGACAAGTAATAAAGGCTTGAAGCTCAGACACCAGTCTGGCATAAGGGCCAAAAAAAGTAAAGTCTTCCAAGAGCAATGTGAGCCTGAGTCAATCGTTCTAAAACAAAATTAAGATCCTAGTGAGGAGGAACAGGCTTCCTAGGAGGATGAATATGAAGGCCATCTTTAAGGAATTGTTGAGCATTAAATTTAGAAGCTAAAGAAATTGATAAAGGCAGACAAGTATAACTAGCTGATAAATGGGCCTCAACAGAAGAAGCCAACCCATCATTGAGCAGTTCACAAAGATAGGAGAGAACCAAAGAACATACAATGAAAGTGGATCCAGGTTACGAGAGAGACACCAAACAGAAAACCTCTTCCATTTGGATTAGTAGGATTTCCTAGTAGTGGGTTTCCTGGCCTCCTACAGGAACCTACGCACAACCTCAGAAAAAAGGGTATCCATGAAGAATCAAAATCCCATCACCCACATTGTCAGCTGACAAATGGACAGGTGGGGATTGATGAAAGATCTCGTCTGTTGTGAGCAGATCCATGTGAGCTAACTTATGACTGCCCTAGGCTAAATGCAGAAGAGAGAAACCAATGCAGTCTCTGATAAAAGATAGTCAAATACAAGATTTTGGGAGCATCCTTTTACATTTTGAACAGGACTTCTGGAAGGAAGGGAATGACAGGAAAGGCATAAAAAAATCCCCTTCCAAGAAAAAGACAGGGTGTCCACCTTCCAAATCAGAGGACCTGGGACTCTGGCACAAAACACAGGAAGTTGTCTATTCAGAGGGGAGACAAAAAGATCCATTTGAGGAGTACCCCCACTGGCGGACAATGCCCAGAAAAGCATCCCTGTGAAGCATCCATTCAAAGGACTGAGTTCTGGACCTGCTCAGAGAGTCTGCCACAATGTTTTGACCCGAGGGAATGTAAACTGCCTGAAGTGTCATTTGATACTGCATAGCTAGCTCCCAGCCTAGAAGAATCAACCACAAAGATAAGACCTTGTCCCCCCTGTTTGTTGACATACCACATCACTGTGGTAGTATCTGTAAACACCTTGAGAGTTCCTGGGAAAAAAGAGAGGATGAAAGGTCTGAAGAGCCAGGAGAAGGGCTCTTTATCTCTGACACGGATGTGTTCTGTTGATGAGGTGACCAGGCTCCCCGCACAGCAGGAGCTTCACAAAAAAAGTTTTTATTGTCCAGAGGAGCATCCATCAACTTAGCCTTTATATCAAAGGTTGAAGCTGAAGCCAGGAATAAGAAGTTATGTTCTTACCATAACGTTCCATGTTAGTTGTCTTCTTCTCGCCTTCTTTCTTGCTGGATGTGTTCGGAGCCGATCCTCAGCTCCGACTCGGCCTATACTATAGCACGAGAGCTATTTTTACCGGCTCGAGGCAGCCCTATAACCCACAATACCATGCGCTAACTCCCCAGATCTTGTTTGGAAGCTAAGACATAGTATAAATATAATATCATAATATCATGATCCTCATTTGCAAGTACGGGCTCCCTGCTAGTAACATTAAGGATACCGGGAAACCATAGCATGTTAAATCTCCAGAAATGGAAGGACTCAGAGACCTGAAGTCTATCCAGGCTAGGGGGCAGGAGGGAGGGACGCAAGAAAGAAGGCGAGAAGAAGACAACTAACATGTAACATTATGGTAAGAACATAACTTCTTAATGTTAAGTTGTTATTCTCGCCTTCATTCTTGCTGGATGGGACAGCGTCCCTAGCATTAGTCCTGGGTGGCTCAATGGAACAGACTCCTGAGTACGGTGGTACCAAAGTCAGCTCTATTTCTGGAGGCTATATCAAGTTTGTAATGGGCAATAAAGGTATGTTTGGAAGCCCATGTAGCTGCTGCACATATGGCATCTAGTGGTAACCTTGCTTGAAATGCCGTTGATGTTGATAGTGCCCTGGTTGAATGAGCCTTCGGCCTAGACGGAAGTTGCCTGTGTCTCAACTCATAGACAAAGGTAATAATAGATGTCAACCATCTGGAAAGAGTAACCTTCGATACTGGAAGCAGTTTCTTTCCTGCAGCATAAGAGAGAAAGAGCTGGTCTGACTGAGTTGTTTTGTCCTGTCTAGATAATACCGTAATTGGCGATGAACATCTAATGAATGTAATTTCTGTTCAGCCCTGTTGGCATAGTCTGGGAAGAAGACAGGCAAGTCAATGGAGTGGTTTAGATTTGTTTCCGAAAACACTTTCGGTAGGAATGAAGGGTTTTTGTTCTGAGAGCTACCCTGTCTTTGTGAAAGACCAAATAAGGGGGACGGACCGACAAAGCTTGAAGTTCCGATACCCTTCTGGCAGATGTTATGGCTACTAAAAACAGAGTTTTCCAAGAAAGAAGCTTGAGGGAGCAAGAAGCTGCAGGTTCAAAGGGAGGCAGAATCAATGAGGTTAGAACTAAATTCAAATCCCATTGTGGAGGTGGATCTTTAACTGGAGGTCTAAGCAAAAAGATGCCCTTGAGGAAGGCTTTACAAAGTTTGTGGGACATAATATTTGCTTCTGAGAGCCCAACATGAAAATTAGCAATGGCCGCTAATTGTACCCTGATAGTGGCCGATGACCCTGAATGAAAAAGCTCCGCCAGAAAATCTAGAACCTTATGAATGGGTGCATGGAAAGGATCTAGGGACTTAGTTTGTGCCCAATGCGAAAAACGCTTCCATTTACTCGCATACGTCTTCCTAGTATTGGACTTATGGGAAGCTAGAATGATATCACGAACAGGAGGAGAAATAAGGGGAAGCCTGGCTAAGGCTGGAAGTGGAGCAACCAAGCTGTGAGGTTGAGGGAATGAAGAGACTGATGCAGCTTGCCCGTGAGATGGGTCAACAGATCCGGAAGGGGTTCCAGATGCCAAGGCTGTTCCAGTAGGTAACTGTGCAGAAACGGAAACCATACTTGTCGAGGCCAAAACGGGGCAATGAGGATCATTTTGGATCTCAATGCGGTTGCTTTCTGAATTAATTGCGGGATCAATGGCAAGGGAGGAAAGGCATATAGAAGACCTTGGGGCCAGACGTGAACAAGAGCATCTCTGGGGAGATGGCCTGGTAGAGGAAAGAGTGTGAAGAAGTCGAGGCACTTGCTGTTTTGAGGAGTTGCGAAAAGATCGCAGCAAGGCTGGCCCCACTTCTGTCTGCTACCTCTTGATTTAGAGACCACTCGTGAGGCATGAGGATAGTTCTGCTCAATCTGTCCGCTATGACGTTGAACTTCCCGGGGATGTGCGTTGCTATCAGAAACCGTTGAGAGGAAATCACCCATTGCCAAAGTCTGAGTGCTTCTCGACATAGGGGGTAGGACTTTGTTCCGCCCTGCTTCTTTATGTACCACACTACAGACATATTGTCCGTTTGAATTGCTATAGTCCCTGTGGGAATAGAGCTGTAAAGGGCTTGCAACGTCAAAAGCACCGCCCTCATCTCCAGGACATTTATGTGCAGGTGGCGTTCTGATTGTTGCCATGTGCCCTGGACCGTCCTGCCCTGATAATTCCCCCCCCCCCTGATCAGGGAGGCATCCGTTGTCACCGTGGCAACTGGGGTAGGAGGGAGAACAAAGGGTCTGCCCTGAAAAAGCTGAGGGGAACCATCCACCAGGAGAGATGATTCTTGCAAGAAGGGGTTATCAAAATATTGTAAGTCATTGGTAGCCGTTGAAAGGACCACTGAGAAAACAGCATCCACTGAAGGAGCCTCATGTGGAAGCAGGCTAATGGGAGTAGAAGAATTGCCGCTGCCATGAGGCATAACGCTTTCAATACTAGCTTGACTTGAACTCTGCTGGGCTGAAACAGGGACTGAACATTCCGCCTTATGTCTGACACTCTCTGAGGTGGTAATGTTGCAGACATTTCTGTGGTGTTTAATACGGCGCCTATAAAGTTTATACATTGACAAGGTGACAAGGAGGACTTTGCAAAATTTCTAGAAATACCTAGACTGTTGCAAAGTTGAATACTGTAATCCCTGGCCATTATAAGATACTGCTTGGTGGTAGCGGAAATGAGACAGTCATCTAGATATGGAAACACCTGGAATCCTTTTGGTCTCAGGTGACCCATGACCACTGCCAAGCATTTGGTGAACACCCAGGGGGCTGTGGTGAGACCAAAGGGCAGGGTTCTGAATTGATAATGACTGGCTCCCAGCCGGAAGCGGAGAAACCTCCTGGAGCGCCTGTGTATCTTTATATGATAGTACGCGTCCTGGAGGTCTAAGGAGCACATCCAGTTGTCTCTGCCCAAAAAGGGTAGAATGAACTGCAGTGTTACCATCCGAAATTTTGTCTTTTGTACAGAGTTGTTCAATCTGCTGAGGTCCAAAATGGGTCTCCAGTCTTTTTTGGCACCAAAAAGAATCTGGAGTAGATTCCGGATCCTAGTTGATCTGCTGGGACTGCCTGGATGACTCTTTGTTAACAGCTTTTTTATTTCTAGCTGAGCCTGACCCCTTTGTGCGGGTGTTACGTCTGGTAGGGGTCTTGGCGGTTGTACCGGAGGGGAAGTGAAGGGAATTTTGTAACCCTCGGATATGATCTTCTGTACCCATGTGTCTCGGGAGAGAGATTGCCAGGCTTCCGGGTACAGAGATAATCTTCCCCAGACTGCCTCCGAAGGCGGACAGTCGGGCAGCTTCTCAGGGATGCTGAAAGGGCTTGTCAGGGAAAGATTCCCTGGAACCCTGGTTCTGTGGACCCCCTCTGCCCCTGGGGGGAAATTCACCACGTGCGGCAGGCGTGACTCCCTGTGGTTTGCGGAACCACATCTTTCCACCTCTCTGTCCCTTAGGATAAGGTCTAGAAGGTGTGGAAAAATGGATTCCCACGGCAGAGAGAGTCTTACCATCTTGCTCGCATCTGGTGAGGGTATTCTTCACCTGAGGTCCAAACAATTCTGAACCATCAAAGGGGGTGTTGGTGAAGGACGCCTTGAAGGGATCGGCAAAGTTACACAGTCGCATCCAAGCGTGACGTCTCAAAGCAACACCTGTGCCAGCGGCCCTACTCGCTCCATCGGCTGCGTAAGAGATAAGCCGCATGGAGGAGTTAACAATGGAGTTCAGGGTGGCCAGCTGGGAGTTTATCTTGACCCGATACCCCGCAGCAGAAGGATCCTGTACCGTTTCACCCAGCTCTTTGGGCAGGTCTCTCTGAAGGCGGGTGAAATGACATAAATAGTTCAGCGATCGCATAGTAAAGGTCGCTGAAGCAAATGTCCGCTTGCCGTACCTGTCCATGGTCCTGGACTCTTTGTTAGGAGGATGAACAGGTACAGAAGGATCAGCCAATTCCTTCTTAGTGGCTGCTGCTACCACCATAGCATCAACTGAAACGCCTTTGGTGAGAAAGGACTTGTCCTCTGGTGCAGAAATAAATTTAGAAGGCCTCCTAGGGGTAGGTTCCATCGAATCAGGAGCTGCCCACGCCTTTCTAGCCACTACCTCCATTAGTGGGTCGAAAGGGGGAGACACCCAGGAGGTGGAAGGGCGAGATCCAAAAGCGTCAAGGTAAACCGACTCGTCCTCGGAAGGTTTGAGAGTGGACCAATTTCCCCTCTGTTTTAGGATCTCTAGGATGTCTGAAAAAGAGACATCCTCAGAGGGGGATCTGGGGGAACCCTCCGACTCATCCAAGTCGGTGTCTGACGTGACAGACTCAGGGGAGTCTATGTGCTTCCTCTTGCACTTTCTTTTCCTAGGGGGTTCCCGTGAAACTTCAGGGGAGCCCTCGGAAGAGGAGACACCCAAAGTGGGTACCCTACACTTCGGATCTCTGCTGTCAGATATAGGAGGGTGGCCAGAGACCGTAACAGGCACTGTAGAGGGAGGAGCTGCAGAACTTAACCTTGGAGTGGAAACTGGGTCCAGCACGCTCATCAACTCGAAGGCTCCCCTATCAGATACCAAAGGTAGTCCCGGCTCCGAAGAGACCGGAACCTCCCCTGGCACCGACAGAGAAGGCTCCGAAAATGATGTCGGGGCCGAACTAACCAGAGCCGAAGCTCCGAGAGGGAGAGTGGGGTCGGACAAGGGTCCAATGCCACTCGCCCCCTCGGAGCCGACAATGGAGTCCCAGCGCCCGGACCTCTCCACGGACGGAACCAATGAAGAGGTCGGAGCCAACGTCACCAGAGCCGAAGGTGGAAATATCGGCTCCGACGTAGGTAAGGTTACGGTTCCGACAAACTCCGGCTCCGAACTCGAGAGGTGAGTCGGAGGAGGAATCGATGGCTGTACCGAAGGAGCCACAGTCTGGTGAGATGGGCTCTGGAGCATTTGGGCTAGTGCCTGAGATTTTATGAGCCTACTGACCACCCTCTCGATGTCGTGATCGGAGAGCCTGGATGACCTTGATGAGCGAGTCCTACGACTCCGCTCCAATAGGAGAGGGGATCTCGGAGCCGATCGGACGGAGTCTATTGAGGGGGATCTAGAGCGCTTGCGCGCTGGGGTCTGCTCCGATGCTGGTTTCGGAGCGGATACCACTTTACCCACCTCGGATCCGGATGGAAACGATGTCTGAGCCATCTCGATAACGCCAGCCCTCGACTCAGAAGCTGGAGCCGAGGTTTTGGCGGTTTTTGAAGACTTCCCTGAGCCAAACTTGGACGGGAGTCATCAGGCTTTAACAAGCCCCTTAGGATGAGCTTATTACGCCTCTCCTGCAGGACTCTTGAACTAAACCCGTGACAGACGTAGAACAAGAGTCCTGCAGGTGTAAAGACCCCAAGCAATAGACACAAGAAGTGTGACAGTCTGTCAGAGACATTTTCTGACAGCACGAGTCAAACTTCTTGAATCCCGAGACCTTAGCGTCTTTGGACATAGTCCTAACCACAGTAAACACAGTCATCCCACACACACACACACTCAACTTAAAATTAGGAAAGTTAAGGGAACTGACTAAAAACCCTCACACACACAGACACTATAAGGGGTGGGGAAAACTAAGGTAAAGCCCGTAGGCCCAAAGATAAAAATTAACTAGAGAAGGGAAACAGGGCTACAAAAAGGGTTGTACAATTAGTAGGACCTAAACAAGGGTAACTAACTGGAGAAACTACCTGAAATTTTAGTTAAATAGAATAAATCTCTTACTGACCTGAGCCGGTAAAAAAAAGACAACCTCGCAGCGAAGCGGCAAATGAGATCTGGGGAGTTAGCGCATGGTATTGTGGGTTATAGGGCTGCCTCGAGCCAGTAAAAATAGCTCTCGAGCTATAGTATAGGCAGAGTCGGAGCAGAGGATCGGCTCCGAACCCATCCAGCAAGAATGAAGGCGAGAATGACAACTTAACATTATCTCTTCATCACAGAACCAAAGGCAGCATCCTTGCAAGAAGCATATGCTGCATTTAAAAAAAATGGCTAGCCACCTGGGAAGAAGTCCCTAACAGGGAAAGAGCAAAAGTCATCCCTTCAAATTCAGGGAGATAAATTACCCGACAGGTCCGGGAAAGAAGGGCCAAAATGTACCTGGACATATGGGTCTGATAACTGACAGACCTAAAAGCTAACGTAGCAGAGGTATAAACCTTCTTAACTAGCCTTTCCATAGTTCCGCTGTCTATATCAAAAGGAAGTAACTTAGTAGAAGGCATCAACTGAGATAGCTTGTCTGGGTCTTTTAAGAGGAGTACAGTACTAAGGGGGAGCTGGAACAGAAACTCCATGGAGGTGGTTTTCAAAGCCATCAAAACATTAAACAACCCCTGAGTGAAATTCCAACATTCATTCTGTAGGTCTTCAAGAGCTGGAGAAATGTGTTTAGTTTTTTGCCTTTTCTTCAAAGGGACATCCGCCTTATAAAACGTAGAAGGCTCAGACTCCATATAGCATTCAATTGTAGTAGTCGCGACTTCTTTTCTGACTAAAATTTGAGGAACACCCCAAGACCCCTCAGAAATAATTAGCCACAGTCCCCTCTGAACATTTGAAGCAGATGTCTGCATGGCCTCCAAGGACATGCGTAAGACTGAATCCACGACATCTGGTGGAGGCTGCACAGCAGAAGAATCAGACCTAGAATTCTTGGCTGCCTTCTTTACGGGTGGCTGTCCTTCAGAGCAGGAAGTTCCTTCCATCATGTCCAACTAAAAGCGTAAGACACTGATTCTCCAAAAAGCAAAGCCAAAGAAGACAGCCAACTACAGAGTCTTAGGAACAAAGGCCTGATAAACTGAATAGGAGGTATGGTTATGGGAAGTGCTGAGACAAAATAAGTACTGCTTGTGATGGTCTTTATGGGGAATATGTCTCCCACACTGGCATTTAGCCTTCTTGGATGACATGAAACCCCAAAAGCAACAATACAAAAGAAAAAAAAACCCCAATGGGGCACAAATCTGAAATGGTTTGGTGTACCCACAACGGAACAGGCATTCAGACCAACGATCAACAGATGGCGTTCAGACTGATGGCAAAGAATTTCTGGGAACGGTACATCAGGACGTCACCTTTATGCCCTACACTACGCGAGGAGCATGTGTGTGTGAAGTATGGCACACCTTAAAGCAACCTAAAGGCTTTGGTATACTGGCCAGACTGGCAGGGAATACCTACTGTAATGAATACTGCAACAGTGAAATGGAATATCATCATCTGGTCCTGACAGGGATTCAATGCAGAGTTTTTGAGATTGAGGTTGAACCCCAAACTGCACAGAAGCAGATTTTGATGCAGCAAGTGCTGAGAGGTGTTGGAAAAAGGAGGTTGTCTAAGGGAATACTTAAATTCCCTGAAGTTTGCAGAAGGATACCACAGGGGCCAAACACTTGGTAAATACCTTTGGAGCTGTGGAAAGACCAAAAGGCAAAGCAGAAAACTGATAATAACAGGAAGAAACAAAGAAACATAACTTCCTTAAGAGAGGGTGAACATGGAGGTATACATTCTTCACATCCAGAGTGACCAGAAAAGCTTGAGGAAGCAAGAGAGAAAATTGCCTGAAGAGAGATCATGAAGGAAGAAACCTTGAAAAAGGTGTTGAGGAAGGGTAGGTCTGGAATGGGGCTCCGTAATGCTCATTCCTGGGAACCAGAAACATTCTGTAATATAAAAGCAAAGACAAGGGACAGGTTGGATGGTTCCCTATTCCACCAGATCCCGCAGAACCAAAACAAAATGACAAAGTAGCAAGGAGGTGTCTTTGGATGATGGAGAGAACCAGGCATCTGTGGTTATCTGTTGCTGAATACGAAAGGAAAGTGTTAACCTGAGGGACAGAGGAATCTGGCTGAGGGGAAGGAGAAACTATGTCAGATGGAAGCAGAACCATCAGGACAAGGAGGATTTTGGCCTCTAGAACTCTGGGTTTGTCTGGGAAAATCCACTTAGTAAACCTGTTGCCAAAAGCAGGTGGTCTACGCTGCCTACAGCAAAGGAAGATTTTCATGGACACTTCCTCTGGAACTTGGGCAAAGTGAAACAAAAATTTGCTTCAGCTTTTGCATAACCTTCTCCTTATCCTGAAAGGTTTTAAATAATTCTGCAGCAGCAGTGCCAAAAAGATTCTGGTCGTCTAAGACTAAAGGTTTTGCCTTAATGTCTCCAGATAAGGAATGAAAGAGCAACTAAGAGCATCTGCCCATGACAGAACCAGACACAGCTGCCCTAGAAGAGGCATCAGGTGCATCAAAGCTGCATTTAACTGGCTGGCAAGCTACCCAAAAAGCAACACTCAAAGTACGGTTGTGTAAACTTACCATAAATGTAGATGTTCGAGTGTATTCACTGTTGCAGTCATTACATTTGGGGTAATTTGCTGGCAGGTTGCCCTCAGTCGGCCTGAATATCAAAGTCTTGGGTCCTGCATCGGTTGCTGTCTCCTCTTCCATGACATCAGGTCTTCAGGGGTATAAAACATGCAGCCGACACCATTTTCTTCAGTTTTTCTTGCCCCAGATGTCAGGTGCCCCCAAATGGGGATCAAAAAAAAAAAAAAAAAAAATTATACATATACATATATATATATATATATATATATATATAAAATGCAATTGTAGCAAACTTTACCTTCATCTAAAAGCAAATACACCACAAAGGCTGTAGAATATAGCGAAGGAAAGAGAAGTTCTAGGAAAAATGGGGATGGCGGGTGGGTAACCCGGACTGCAACAGTGAATACACTCTAACATCTATATTTATGGTACGTGTACACAACTGTACTATGTTCTTCGTTTTCACTGTTGCAGTCATTAAATTTGGGTAAAATCCCAAAGTTATGGATGGGAGGATGGAGCTAAATAGCATTAGGAGCTGCTATAAGGCCCTGCTGAACTGCAGTGGCAAAGCCTGCCCTGGACTTAGAAGAGAGGGGCAAATGATAATGCTTTGTAAATGTATGAACACAGCTCCAAGTAGCAGCTTCTAGAATGTCATTGGTTGTTACTCCTCTTAGAAAAGCTACTGAGGTAGATGCAGCCCTGGTGGAATGTGACCGGATTTCCTTGGGCATCGGTTTACCATGATGCAAGTAGCAGAAATGAATGCAGTGGCTTATCCACTTTGAAATAGCCTTCCCCCTCTGATCCTGCAGCAAATGCCACCAGTAGTTGCACAGACTTTCTTAGAGATTTGGTCCTGTTTAAATAGAATCTTAGTTGTCTGTGTACGTCCAAGGAATGCAGAATCCGCTCCCCCTTGTTCGGCGGATTTGGGTAAAAGGTTGGCAGGTGAATAGTTTGGTTAAGAGCCACACTGACCACCACCTTAGTCATAAAGGAAGTATTGGACCCGAGGGACACCCTGTCCGGATGAAATGTAATAAAAGGCTCCACAGCCATAAGGGCCTGTAGTTCTGAAACCCTTCTTGCTGAAGTGATTGCCAGAAGGAAAGCTGTTTTCCAAGATAAAAACTTTATATCCGCAGTAGCTGTTGGTTCAAAAGGAGGCAGATTGAGCTTTTCCAGCACAAAATTGAGGTCCCATGCAGGAGTTGGTGACCTTCTGGGAGACCTTAAATTTTTGGCCCCTCTAAGATACTGTTTAAGCAGAGGATGAGAAAAGATGGGAGGCTCTGTTTTGTAATGAGCCGAGATGGCAGAGGCATGGATTTTTATTGATGAAAAAGATAGGCCCTTGTCAAGCATCTCATTCAAGTATTGTAAAATCTGAGGAATATTTGGCTTTGCTGTGTCCGTTCCTTGTGCCTGGTTCCAAGCACAGAATCTCTTCCATTTATCAGCACAAGATTTTCTAGTACTAGGCCTTCTGGCTTCCAAAATGACATCCTCCAAAGATTCACTGAGAGGTGGTGTTTGAATAATTACATGATCAGCCACGCTGCCAGTTTCAGAGTTTGGAGATGAATGTGCAGAATTTGATTGCTCTGCTGAGACAGTAGATGAGGTATTTGAGGCAAGTACCAAAGAGGGAGTTGAGATATATTCCTTAGAACTGGGTACCAGTGCTGGCGAGGCCAGTCCTGGGCAATTAGGATAATTTTTTTTTCCTGTCTGACCTTTAGTAAGACCTTGGGAAGAAGAGGTAGAGGAGGAAAGGCGTAGACTGATAGGTTTTCCAACTGAAGGACAGGGCATCCACTTTCCACTTTCCATGCTTGTCTGTGATAAGTCCTTGTGCAGAATTTGTCCAGTTGATCATTTTGGGTAGAGGCAAATAGAACTATGTCTGAACTCCCCCATTTCTCTGTTATCATGCTGAAGACTTGTGGGTCCAGTTTCCACTCATGAGGGTCCATAAGATTTCTGCTTAGATTGTCTGCCACAGTATTTTGTTTTCCTGGCAGGAATTGAGCTTGAAGATGTACTTGGTAAGTCAGGCTGTATCCCACAATGCCATGGGTAGTCTGCAAAGGGTGTAGGAATGTGTACCCCCCTGCTTGTTTATGTACCACATAACCGTGGTGTTGTCCGTCTTTATCAATAGTTGTCCTGGATGAAGTAAATCCTTGAAGGCTGTCAGGGCATTCTGAACAGCTAACATCTCCTTCTGGTTGATATGCAGATGCATTTGTTTTGGGCTCCATATGCCCTGAATGCCAGGTGGGCTCCCAAGCATAGTCTGATGCGTCTGTAGTTAGGGTTTGGGTGGCAGGGGGTAGAGTGAATGACTGTCCCATGTTCTGGTGACAGGTCTCTGCCCACCAAAGAAACTCCTGTGGTAGGCAGGGAATGAGAGAGATCATTGTTTCCAGACTGAATGTTGACTCCATAAACATTTTAGATACCACTGTAGTTTCCTCATATGCAGTCTTGCATATGGATTAGTAGAATGCAGGATTCCATGAACCCCAAAGCCTGCAGAATTTGTCTTGCAGATAACTGGGTTTTTGTTGCCATCTGTTTGAAGTAAATAGTCAGTTGCCTTTGTCTGGCATAAGGTAAGCCATTAGGGCAGTTGTATTCAAGCTTGCACCCAGGAATGTAATTTTTTGAGAGGGTACCAGTTGTGATTTCTTTTCGTTTGTGTACCCTAGGCATGTTAGAAGCTTTTTTACAAACACCAGATGTTGAAGAAGAATGTCCTTGTTTTCTGCTTGAATGAGACAGTCCGTCCAAGTAAGGATAGATTTGTATGCTTCTGTCTGCAAAATGCAATTATTGGTGCCAGGCACTTTGTAAAGACCCTGGACGCAGTAGATAAGCCAAAGGGCAGTGCAGAAAATTGGTAATGCATGAAACCAGCCTTGAAACTGAGGTATCTTCTGCACGATTCCCTTATTGGGATATGCAGGTATGCCTCTTTTAAGTCTAGAGTCACTAACCAAGCGTTCTTGCCCAGCATGGGCAGAAGCTGTTGTAAAGTCAGCATTTTGAATTTTGGGATGTCCAAGAATGTGTTCAAATCGCTAAGGACACTAAAGATAACCACAAAGCCTTCTTCAGCTACGTTAGAAACCTGGGCGGAAACCCTCAGATATGCTCAGAGTTGGTTCACAACAACAAAAAATACACTGAACCCACAGATATTGCTAACATTCTGGCTGACAGGTTCAGTGCAAATTTCTCCCCTCCTTCACCCCCAAAAGAAGAAATACTTATCCCAGCTAAATGTAATCTCCCTGTCATCTCAGATGTCCAAGTGAGAACCACCCTAAACAAAGCAAAAAACACAGCATCAATGGGACCTGACGGTATCCCGGGGTGCGTGTTACGTGAACTCCAAGAGGAGCTAAACCCACACATAAAAATGCTATTTAACCTTAGCCTTACTTCGGGATATGTACCTGAACACTGGCGTACAGCAACAGTGGTCCCACTCCATAAGGGGGGGTGCCTCTACAGACCCTGGAAACTACCGCCTCATAAGCTTAACTAGCCTGGTCTGCAAAGCTATGGAAAGAATCATTATGGAACTCAGAGACATAGGGGACCTACAGACACTTGACCCCACCCAGTTCGGCTTTGTAAAGGGCAGATCCTGCCTTTTAAACCTGGTTGACTTTTTCAAAACGGTCACTAGAGCCATTGATGAGGGCAAAGCAGTCCATACAGCATACCTGGACTTGGCTAAGGCCTTTGACACAATACCCCACTCAGGCATCATAGATAAGCTAAACAGCTTAAAAGTAAACCCTTATGTCACTAGATGGGTTGCAAACTGGCTAAAGGACAGAACCCATAAAGTTAAAATCGCTGGAACAATGTCAGACTCAAAGCCAGTCACAAGTGGTGTCCCACAGGGATCTGTCCTGGGACCCCTCTTGTTCGGCATTTATTTCTCAGATGTTAAAGCAAACATGGGAGGGCAGTGGCTGACAAAGTTCACAGATGACTGCAAACTAGGTGCCATAGTCGATACACCAGCAGACACACACATCCTACAAAAAGGCCTCACTGAAACGGACAACTGCTGCCGTAGTCACGGCCTTAAACTAAATGCCAAAAAATGTATAGTCATCCCTTTTGGAAAAAACAAAGTACCCACAAATTATCACATAGACAGCAACCCACTGAGTATGTAAAAAGTAATCAGAGACCTAGGGACCCAAGTAGACAGCGACCTCTCATTTGACACCCACGTTGCCAAAGTGGTTAGAAAAACATTCTACCTTGCACACCTCATCATGAAGGGATTCACATCCAGATCCAAGGATGTCATTGTACCCCTATATTCCTCCCTCATCAGACCCATGATTGAGTACAATGCCCCATTTGGTATGTACCTCACCCGGCATTTGCAACAGCTGGAGAGACCACAAAAGTACCTCACCAAAAGGATCAAGGGTCTCCAACATGTCTTATTCTGCCAGACTAAAGAAACTTCAGCTCTATTCAGTAGCATACCGCCTGCTCAGAGGTGATCTCTGCCTGACGTACAAGGCCATGTCCAATCAGGATCTGATGGACATGCTCCACCTCAAAAAATCCAAATCCATCAGGACCACGAGAGCTAAAGACTTAAACCTTGGCACAAGTATGAATAGGACATGCTGGAGGGATAGATTCATAACCCAGAGGCTTCCCATGCTTTGGAACAGGATCCCAGTTCGTATTAGGCAGAGCCCCTCACTGACTCTCTTCAAGAGAAATCTTGATGAGTGGATGGGAGATCGTAAGTTTACCCCAGGGGTCACATCTGTGTCACTACTAGACAGAGGTACAGTATTCTAGATTTATTCTGTACATTTTTGTACCATTTCATAGGGTGGCAAAAGTCACATCACTATGGCTAGGCTTACAAATGCCCCAGGGCAGATAGCTTAGTACTATACTATGAAACTATGAAAATCGATAAATCCAGTATTGGATGCCAGGCAGTGTGTTTTCTGGGTATCAGGAACAGTCTTGAATAAAACCCTTGCCCTTTTTCCTGTTCTGGTACTGGTTGAATATCCCCATATCCATGAGGGACATAACTTGCTTCTGTGCCTCTGCCCATTGATTGTGTGGCAGATCTGGCCAACTGTTTGGAACTGGCAAGGTATGGAAATGAAATCTGTACCCCTGGAATATTATGTTTAATACCCACCTGTCCTGGGTTATTAACTGCCAATTTTGAGCATGAAGTGCTAATTTTCCCCCCAAGGGGGCTGCCAAAAGATAAGTGCTTGGTGATGTCAGAGGGAAGTCATTGGGACTGCTTACTATAGGATTGTGCTTTGTTGCCTCCAGATTTGGAGGTAGAGGCACCCTATTGCTTTGACCTGTAAGAACCCTGTGATTGATACCTAGAGCCTTTTGAGCATCTGGATTTTTCTTGTGAGGCTCTGTTGGACACAGGAAAGGACCAATTTTTTTGTAGGCCAGTGACTACTGAATCTAGGTTGCTGCACTTTAAGAAATCTTTTACAGTTTGCATAGATTTAGCTTTGTCTTCCATTTTCTTTAAAACCTCTTCTGCCTTATTATCAAACAGTATCATGCTGTAAAGGTGCATCCAACAATTTAGCTTTAACATGACCAGGCAGATTTTGCTCCTTGAGTCAGGCATGCCTTCTAATCACAGATCCAGTAACTGCAGCCCTGCAAGAGGCCTCCAAGGAATCAAAACCACATTGCAAAGTATGCTTTCCAACCTGTTCTGCTGCATGCAATAATTCCTGTAATTCTGTTTTCCACACATTCAGAAATCAACATAATTTTCTGTTTCAATAATCCCATAACATGCTGTTGATATTTAAGCATATGAAACTGGCAGTTTAAGGCCCTAATTGCCAAGGTTGCAGACGTATAAACCTTCTTTCCCCACGTATCCAGCGCCTTGGAATATCTGTTAGAGAGGGTAGGATTCTTGGCTGAAGAGGCCTTTACACCTTTGGGACTCTGTGAGATAGTTTCAGGGTCAGGGTCAGCAGCAGGATTTTTGAATAAAAATTTGTAGGAGTCAGGAACCCTGTAATATCTGTCTGGCTTACTAGGAGCCGGAGGCAGGGAATCAGGAGCCATGCTAGAATCCGAAAACACATCATCTACAATGTCTAATACAGGAGGCATAGCCAAAGGCTTATGCTGAGGAAGAAGAAAATCCCTAAGCCTCTTTTTTGATTCTGAGAAATCCTGACTTTCCCAATGAAAATGTTCCCTTAAAGTATGCAAGGTTTCCAAAATATTTTGAAGCAAAGATATACTGATGCTTAATTGTGCGTTGGTTAAATCTAGCACAAAACCGAAAGCAAGGCACATTATGATCTGGGCCGAGGCAAGGAATACAGTACAAATGAAAATCCTTATGATGTATTTGCTTCCCACAAGTAATGCAATTATTAACTTTTACTAACATCGGTAAGGAGCAAGAAAAAAAGTTTCCCCAATGGGGTACTTAGCTTTAGTTGAAGACTTTGGTTCTGAAACTCGAATGCGAAAATTTCAGGAGTCGGCCGACCGGCACTTGCGAACTGCTTCTGCTTCGGGCACTGCACGGCAAGAAAGACTGAAGAAAATGGCGTTGGCTGCATGTTTTATACTCCTGACGACCTGACGTCATGGAAGAGGAGACAGCAACCGATGCAGGACCCAAGACTTTGGTATTCAGGCTGACTGAGGGCAACCTGCCAGCAGATTACCCCAAATGTAATGACTGCAACAGTGAAACACAAACATCAGAAAGAACAAAAGTCTTACTGTCTGAATCAGGCACATCAGTCCAAACCTCCCCCGGCTGGTAAAGATGAATCAGGATCTATCTAGTCCATCTGGGTTTGATAACAGGCCCTAAAACACAAAGTAGCAGAAGTATATACTTTTCCCCATACCTCTTCATAGCACTGCAGTCTTTTTCAGAGAGTACAAGCTTGGAAGAGGAAAGTAGTCTGGATGGCTTCTCTGTGGACATGGTAACAGCAGCAAGATCAAATGGACTTAAAATAAAATGTATGATCCTCAGGGACTTATAAAATTTGTCTGGCTTTTTAGGGGCCAGGGGCTGAGACTCAGGAGCCTGAGGTGCTGCTGTAAATGTATCCAAAAGGACAGCTAAAACAGGAGGAATTTTAGAAGGTCTGGGTAAGTTCATTTGTAAAAGTCCATATAACCTCTTTCGAACATCAGAGATCTGGGAACAGTCACACTTACATTGTCCATTATACAGACCACTGTATCCCAAAAGGATAATTCTTCAAAAGGAGAGTGAAGGGACAAAAAATCTTAATCAGACCTCAGGGCCATTAGACAATAGATCTGAGAAGACTATGTTGAAGGAGAACCACACCCACAGACTCAAAACCAAATGTTTATTTCATCATGGTTTGGGGTCTCCTACATTTTAATACCACTTTTGACTATTTACAGGTTTTTAAATATTTTTATACGTAACTTCTGAGTCTGACCACATGGGGTCTGGCATTTTGAAGTTGTTTAGTCTGTCTCTAGGTATCCCACAATGCAGTGCTTGTCTGTAAAAAATGACATCATGCAGGCCTCTTTCTTCCTAAGGCTCCTGTCACGGCATGGACTTCACATGCATACACTGATGTCAATGATTACTTAAAACACAAACAGTGCAAATGCATTAGAACAGACTTTCAAAGTGCTTTTTACTGTTAATACTTTTTAAAATGGCTAAACTGCAGTCTTTTGTTAAGCCGGAAATGTACTATGACTCATCTCCCATCCTGCTTCACACCTAACTTCCTTAGCTGTCAAAGTGCTAAGGGTAATTTGAGCTGTTACCTGCTGTGATTCACAGCTCACAGCTGGAGGCACGGCTCATGTACTGTTTCCTTGTTCTAGCCTTTACTTTCTGTATGGGTAGGGGAAGAAACAGGGAGCTATGACAGCACACCATGGGTGGGTTTTTAGGACAGTTGTGGATATCAATTTGGAGAGGGAAGTGACCAGAAAACTACCTGTATTCATTGGCCTTGATGACATCAATGAATTGGAGACTACAGCAAGCTTTTCTACGGAGGGATACAAGTTTTTTGAAAGTGGAACTACCACAGTACAGTAAGGTACTGTTCTAGTGGAGAGAAACAATTGATTTAAAATATTTTAGACACTGTGCTGTTTATTCATAGCAAGGACAGTAAATAGGGGAAAAGGGACAGAGAAGTTCAGCATTTAATAACAGAATCCCATTTTCATCCTTTAAGGATTCCTCACCAGAATCCAATTATTCAACTCTTAATCAGAAGAATCAAAATCCCTAGGTCTCTTACAAAGAATGAAAGACCAAGGAGCAGAAAAAAGCAAGGACAAATCACCCCATGAGCGTTTCAAGGCCATAAGGGCATTAAAAAGCCCTTTAGTTAAGTCCTGTAATTCTCTGCAACGATACTTAGCCACAGTAGCCATGTTTGATTTTATGTTTCTTTTTTAGAACATCTACTTTAACAAATTTAGAAGGGTCAGACCACTGCCAAGATTCAATGAGGGTACCAGACACTTCTTCTATAATCAAAATTTGGGTAATTCCCCTCAGCCCTTCAGATATAATCAGCTGTGGTTCCACCTCTGCATCCATACCAGATGCATGCAAACCCACGGCGGACATGCAAGGGGACAGTTCCATGTTGGCTCCTAAATGGATCATGGCAGAGAAAACTGGCATCACCGGACGGTCCTCAGGCTCTTCATCCAACCCAAGGGATATGTCCAGTTGATGTTGGACAGCAGAAGGTTCAGTATGGGCGTTTTATTAAGCCTTTTTTTTTTTTAAGTGGTGGCTAGATTTTGAGACAGTTGGATTCAGCCAGGATACTCAGAGTAAGTTGGGGGTGGTGATGGAGTGTGGACATCCAGAGTGATTAGTTTATGGTCTGATCTAACCAGTGACAGGTTGACCTCCGGTGTGGAACACCTGTCACCCATGTTGGTGATGACCATGTTTTTACGTCTGGTACGGGAGTTTACCAGCTGATCCAGGGTGTTTGAGTTGATGAATTCCAGGAAGCGCTGGGCCTGGGAATTTGTACTAGAGTAGTTTTCCCAATGAATGGTAGGGTAATTGAAATCGCCCAATATCAGGGTGTTCGGTAGGACCTTCATGTTTTCCTGCGTCTCCAGAAAGGTGGAGTGGTGGTCCTGGGTCATGGAGGGGTGATCTGTAGCAGGCCACAATTTGCATTGCAGGCTTGCCTGATGTTAGTTGCACATGGATGATCTCAGAGGTATCATGCTGCACCACTAACTTGGAGGTGTAGTTATCCTTGATGAATATGGATACACCCCCTCCTTTTGTGTTTCGGTCCGTGTTCTGTGGCCGAAACGTGTGGTATGAGTTGTAGCCCGGTAGTGCTGGGGTGCTCACTGGAGCCTTGAACTAAGTTTCAGTTACTGCACAGATGTCGATGTTCTGCATACTGAGGAGTGCTTCCAGCGTGTGCATTTTGAGATTTAAACTCCTGGCGTTGAGTAGCATAACCCTCAGTTTTTTGTGAATAGTGCTGTTTACGGAGGTGGGTTTGACTTTTGAGCCTTGCCTAAAAAAGGCACTATGGGGGCAGCAACAGCCTTGGCCAGTATTTGAATGCCTAGGGGTGACAGGTGCAAATAGTCTCTTGCGAAGCAACGCGGCTTGTCGAGCATGTCGTCCCAGGCAGACAGACTCTGGATCCCCTTTGAATGACATCAGAAGCTTAACCAATTGTTGAAATTGATCATTTTTTCTTTATACTGAGGTATCATTCTTGGTGAGGGCAGGATGCTACTCAGGGTCAGGGTCATTCCAGCCTGGGCTGCATGATCAGAGAGCTTTTCCATGTCTCTTTTCATGTAGTCCAGGGAGGTACGTCTCAGGTCATTCACACTAACATGAACAATGACAGTCATATTTGTACTTGTTCTGGAGTGACCCGAGTGCTTGTGTTATGTGGCGGATTGTGGCTCCTGACAGGCAGCTAACAGTAACCTTCTGCTTGTCCAGCCTAGTGAGTGGGACGTCAGTGTGCTTGACTAGAGAGTCACCTATTACTAGTGTATTAGGTATGTTATTTCACTTTATGGGCTGTGATTGTGCGGCACACTGATTTTGTGTTTTATGTGTTGTCTGGTTTGTGACGGGAAGCGCAGGTTGTTTGGGTGTCTGCTTTGGAGGTCTCTGATGCTTTTGCAAGTTTTTATTTAGAGCCTCCGAGTAGGATTTTGTATATTTGTGTATTTTTTGCCAGTGCTGTTTTAGTAGGTCTGTGTGCGGCTGGAGGTTTGGTGCAAGTGTTAACCTTCTCCTCTTAACGGTTTGTTCCAGTCTTGGGTGGAGACAGCTTAGCTTCCAGTTTGGCTGTATAATTGCATCTCTCGCATATGTTAGTATTGTGTGGTAGGAGGAGTGTACATGAGGCAGTTGTAACATTGCCTCAGGATACTCAGATTCACCAGCTGGACTGGAGAGTGCACCTGAAGTTGCCCTTTGGTCATGCCTGAATAGTAGGTTGAGCAGCTTAGTCGCTTAGTTGGTCAGGGGTGAATAAAGAGCCTTGCCCTGCTGGGCAATCAGTGTCAGGGTATATTAGTGCTTGCTATTAGGTCTGCGAAAATGCTGGGCTGTAAGATGCTTTTTGAGTGCTTAGGTTGAGAGTTAGACTAGTTTCAAAGGAAAAACTGAAGAGGAGACTTAGTGGAACCTGGAATAATTTAACTGTGGCTAACCGGCACTGCCCGGTGCACAAAACCGTGCAGACGCGTTGTTTTATAGTAGGGAAATGAAAGAGAGAAATTAGCCCAAAATGGCCAATAAACTACTAACTTCTGGGCTGGAACCACTCCTCCAGGGACAGATAGGTTGCTCAAAGCTCCCCTCTCTCACAGGTGAACAGAGAAACTTCCTTCTATCCAAGTAAGGTGTAGGCAACTCAGAAACTAGTATCATAGCCCTGAATTCAGCACTAGCCTGAAAACTGGACTATACTAGCTTAGAAAGGCGGGAAACAAGGAATTTGTTTTTTTTTTTTTTTTGAAAAGATAAGGCAAAAACAGTAAACAATACACTTCTTTAAACGACTACAAACTATCAGAAAAGGCTATCGCACTTCAGTTTGTAGCCTACAACAGTTAAACAAATTATTTAAACAAATAAGTACAATATGTGAAAAAAACAAGCTTTTAAATCACAATAAATGCTGGAAAATCAGCGTTTAGGCGGAAAACAGTTAAGTATAGCAAGAAAGTACAGAAAACTGATACTTAATCACTCCAAAGTCTCTCTTCTAAGCTAGAAGGCTTGTATCAGTTTAAGGCTTTCTAGTGCTACCCAGTAGGTTAGTTACAAGAAAGATGGGAAACAAGCGCAGATGTGGTCTTTTAAACCAGAAAGTTGAAAGAGAAGGACAAACTGTCCAAATGGTCAATAAACTACAATTCCTGGGCCAAGAACCTCTCCTCTCGTGGTAGACAGGCTACCTAGTGCTTATCACTCCCACTGATAAGCTAGAAGGCTTTTCTCCAACACAGAAGGGCTTGGGGGGAGAGGCTCAAAAGCTTACCAACAGTCCTGGATACAGCAAATCTGTACCTGGACTACACTAGTTATAGGAAAGGCAAGGACTAAACGCAAAACAGGCTTTTATCCAGAAAGCAGAAAGAGATGGAAAAACTGCCGAAACGGCCAATGAACTACAATTTCAGGGCCAAAACCCACTCTTCCCTTGGTAGATAAACTATCTAGTGCTTACCACTTCCACTGATAAGCTAGAAGGCTTCCCTCCAACACAGAAAGGTTTGGGGGGCTCAGAAGCTTACCAACAGTCCCGGATACAGCAAGTCTGTATCTGGTCTTGACTAGGTACATGAAAGGCAGGAAACAAGCTTAGAATTTTTATTTTAATTGCAGAAAAGCAGCTAAAACAGCAGTAAATACAATTCAAATTGTAGTGCAGGCCAGCACACCAGAGTGTGTAGCAACACTATGGCAAATGCAGTTCAAATAAATGCAATTAAATTAACAAATGAGTAAAAAACAAGTGCAGAAGGCAGTAAATTAGAAGGCTACTAACAAGCAGTAATAAGTGCAGAGTAAGAGCGACTGAACAGATAGCACGCAGAAGAGCAACTAAGACAGTTACAGTAGGAGCAGCTGAATAATATATATATATATATTTTTTTTTTTTTGAGGGAGGGAACAGAGCAGGATTAAGAGGCTACAGGGGTTGTCCTTCCCAAATGCTCTCTTTGTACACAGTAGGAGTGCCTGAAATCAGAATATGATCTCACTGCACTCAGTTGAGTGAGCAAATGAGATGGGCCCAGGAGTATCCAAATACAAATCTACAAGAGGGGCGGGCAATTTCAAAGCCACCACTTCAGTTGAGTTAATATTCAGTGAAAAACACAACTGTACTTTTAAACTGGAGCACACTTTTTTACCTGGCTTAAACTCTGAGACAGTTTTAGGAATAAAGGTAGCAAATGTTTTCAAAGAAACCCTAGTTCTGTGAAACATGAGGCAGGGTTTACTCACAAGTGCTTGTAACTCAGATTCTCTCCTAATGGCTCTTAAAGCAATTAGTAACACTGTTTTCCATATTAAGAACCTCAAATCAGCCTTGTAGCTGGTACAAATGAATAGTCAGCTTCTTTAATACAAATTGAGATCTCAAGAAAGAACCACTGGTTTCCTAGGTGTGCAGTTATGTAAATAGGTAAGAATCTTTCAAAAACTGTTTTATGTACACATTGTTTGGGGGGGGGTCTAAGGGTAGAGAAGGAGAAATAGCTGACAGATGTACCTTGACAGAAAAAACAAACCACTGGACAATAACTTATGCAGAACCGAGAAACTAGAAGCAAATGTTCTCGACAAAAGATCATGGTTATTAGACTGGCATAACCAGAAAATCTCTTCCACTTACTCGTACATGATTTACTAGTAACAGGTTTTCCTCACCTACTCTAGTACCAGATGCAGGTCCTCAGAAATAAGGTGCCTAAAATGTATCAGAATTCGATCATCCAGTCAGATAGCCGAGGAGCTTCATGACTGGGAACAATCAAATTCACCTTGACTTGTTTGAGTGAATCCAGTCTGAAACTTGTGGTAGTTGCCTTGGGCCTGAATGAAAAGAAGGGAGAAGCTCTGCTGCCTTGGCCAGAAGGGAGTCACTACAATTTTCAGAAAATCCTTCTGGATCTTTAGAAGATTCCTGATAATTACTGGAAAAGCATACAGAACAATCCTGTCCACGGGAATGACAAAGCAAGCTTCTTCCACGCCTGACTTCAGGGAGTCTGGCAGCAAAATTTGTTTAGATGTCTGTTCAGAAAGGAGACAGACAAATCTATTTCAGGTGCTCCCTCACATGGGTAGGTACAAGGCTATTGGCCCTAGGGCCTATACAAGCCTAGCCAAAAAGGTACCCTAGCTTCGCCACCCAAGAATATTATTTTCCTGTGCCCCTGTCAAGCAGAACCACAGAAGTGATCCCCGGGGTGACTTTCCTATTACCCATCCAATCACAGATTTTTCTTGAAGAGTGCTAATGAGGAGCTCTGTTTGACATAGATAGGTAGTCTGTTCCAGAGTATGGGAAGTCTCTGGGACAGGAATCTATCCCTCCAGCATGTTCTGTTTATTGTGGTGACAAGGTTTAGGTCGCTAGAGCGTGTAGCTCGGAGGGATTGGGATTTCTTTAAGTGGAGCATGTCCAACAGATCTGGGTTTGACATAGCTTTGTATGTTTGGCAGAATCACCTCTGAGTAGGCGATATGCGACAGAGTAAAGCTGGAGTTTTTTGAGTCGGTCTGCATAAGGAATCAGTTTGAGGCCAGTAATCCTCTTTGTGAGGTATTTTTGCGGCCTTTCCAGTTGTTGTAGATGTCTTGTGAGGTACATACCAAAAGGGGCATTGTACTCTATAATGGGTCTAATGAGTGATGAGTAGAGGGGAACAATGACCTCTTTTTCTGGATGAGAAACCTTTTGTAATGAGGTGTGCCATGTAGAAGGATTTCCTGACCACTGTGGCGATGTGATTATCAAAGGAGACTACTGTCCACCTGTTTCCCAAGGTCTCTTATCACACTTTCGGTCTTAGACTACCGCCTATGTGGTAGTTCATGGGTACAGAGCTTTTACCAAAGGGGATGACAATGCACTTTTTGGCATTGAGCTTGAGACCATGTCTTTGTCACCAGGCATCTGTCTCAGTGAGGCCCTTTTGTAGGATGTCCACATCGTTAGGAGTTTCGATTATGGCTCCTAGTTTGCAGTCATCTGCGAATTTAGTTAGCCAAAGACCTTCTGTGTTCGCCTGTACTTCAGAGAAGTAGATACCAAACAGAAGAGGACCCAGAACTGAACCCTGTGGTACTCCACTTGTCACTAGTCTGAAGTCTGATTTGGAGTCTGCTACTTTTACAGTGTGGGCAACCCATCTTGTGACATAGGGATTTATACCTAGTTTAGTGAGTTTATCTATAATTCCAGAGTGGGGGATGATGTTGAACACCTTGGCGAGATCTAGATAGGCTGTGTGAACCACCTTACCCTCATCTATGGCTTTGGGGACTACTTCAAAGAAGTCTATCAGGTTTAGGAGACATGATCTGCCTTTTACAAACCCGAACTGTGTGGGGTTCAGAGTTTGGAGATCTCCAATGTCTCTGTTTATGAGTTCCATGATGATACGTTCCATGGCCTTGCAGACCAGGCTCGTCAGGCTAATGGGGTGGTAGTTCCCGGGGTCTGTTGTGGCCCCCCCTTTACAGAGTGGGATAACCGTCGCAGTGTGCCATTCAATGGGCACAAAGCCTGAGGTGAGGCTATGATTGAACATGGTACTTAGGTGGGGTGCCAGTTCATTCTGTAGTTCGTGTAGAAGGCAGCCTGGGATATTGTCAGATCCCATGGATGCTGTGTTCTTGGCTTTGGAGAGTGAGGTTTTTACCTGTGCAGCCATGATTACAGGAACTTTGCATTCTTCCGGTATAAAGATGGGTCCTTTAGGGGGTGAGAGGGGGGTAAAGTTAGCACTGAACCTATCTGCCAGGATGTTGGCAATATCAGTTGGTTCTGTATATTTAGTGTCATTGTCCTGTAACTCAGAGCAGATCTGAGTGTTGCCATTGAGATTCTTTGCATAGCTATAGAATGCTTTGTGGTTGTCTTTAGAATCAGTGGCGATTTTGTTTTCATAACTAGCTTTGGAGAATTTTATGAGGGATCTCAGCTTCTCACTGTTCCTCCAATTGTGGGATTTTACTCTATTTTGCAACAGTTTCTTTCTTCTGTTGTAGAGTTTGTTTATGGCAGAAGACCACCAGATTGTCTTCCCTTTTTTGGAGGATAGCATCTTGGTTCTGTTAGGGATAGCACGATCCATGCACTCGTGTAAGTGCTTATAAAGTGCATTTGTGTAGGATTCAGCAGTCATACCTCTATTGTCCATCTGCATGCGTGTTGTGAAGTTTGCCACTTCTGTCTTAAGAAGCGTGAAGTTGGCTTTGGAGAAATTTTTTAGTTGTTTTCCAAATGGAGGGTGGGAGCGGGATGTAGATGTCTAGGGTGATTAGCTTGTGGTTGGATCTGACTAACGAGGAGTTGACTTCTGGTGTGGAACACCAGTCACCCATGTTGGTGATGACCAGGTCTAGGATATTGCTGCCCCTGGTGGGGGTGTGGATAAGTTGATCCAGGGAGTTGGAATTGATGATTTCCAGAAAACATTGAGCAAAAAGAGTTGGTACACGAGTAGTTTTCCCAGTTAATGGTAGAGTAGTTGAAATCACCCATTATTAGAGTATTGGGTTATACCTTAATATTTTTCAGTGTATCAAGAAAAGAGGAGTGGGAATCCTGGGGCGTGGTGGGGGGTCTGCAGCAAGCTACAATCTGGATTGCAGTTTTGCCCAGTTAGTTGAACTTGGATAATCTCAGATGCATTATGCTGAGTAACTAGTTTGAAGGTGTGGATATCCTTAATGAATATGGACACTCCCCCACCTTTACTGTTTCGATCCGGGGTTGGTGGCCAAAAGGTGTGGTATGAATTATAGCCTGGTAATGCAGGGGTGCTCTCTGGAACTTCTAACCAGGTCCCTGTCACTGCACAGATGTCATTGTTCTCCATTTTAAGGAGTGCCTCAAGTGAGTGCATTTTGAGGTTTAGACTTCTAGCATTGAGTAGCATTACCCTCAGATTTTGCTTGCTTGTACCGGTTATGGTGGTGAATTTATCATTTGAACCTTGCCTAAAAAAGGCACTATAGGGGTGGCAAGAGCCTTTGCCAGTATCCGGAATCCCAAGGGCGACAGGTGCAGGCCATCTCTGGCAATGCAGCGTGGTCTGTCAATCATGTCATCCCAGGCAGACAGATACTGGATTCCCTTAGAATGACACCAGAAGCTTAGCCAATTGTTGAAGTCAATCATTTTGTCCTTGTACTGTGGTATCATTCTGGGTGATGGCAGGATGCTACTCAGGGCTAGGGTCATACCTGCCTGGGCTACAAGATCAGAGAGCTCCTCCATGTCTCTTTTCATGTAGTCCAGGGAGGTACGTCTCGGGTCATTCACACCAACATGGACAATGACAGAGTCATATTTGTACTTGTTGTGGAGTGACCTGAGTGCGTGCGTTATGTGGCAGATCCTGGCACCTGACAGGTAGCTGACAGTAACTTTTTCCTTGTTCAGCCTGGTGAGTGGAATATCAGTGTGCCTGACTATAGAGTCATCTATGACTAGAGTGTTGGGTACGTTATGCCTTATGGGCTGTAGTTGAGTGGCACACTGAGTATGTGGGCTATGTGTCATTTGGGTTGTGTTGGGTGGTGGAGGTTTCTTGCATTTCTGTTTTGGAGGTCTCGGTTGTTTGGGCAAATTTTTACCGAGAGCCTCCAGGAATGTAGGTGTGTGTTTTCTGCTTCTGTGTGTGTGTTTTGGTGGTGTAGGTTTTGAGGGACTATGTGATGAGTGTGGTGCGGTGCAAGTGTTTACCTTCTCCTCTTGACTGTCTAGTCCAGTCAAGAAGAGAGCTTTGCTTCCAGTTTGGCTATATAAGTGCATCTCTCACAGGTCGTAGTGTTGGGTGGTAGGAGGAGAGGGTTGTCTGTGTGCATGAGGCAATTGCTGCATTGTCCCAAGATGCCCAGATTCATCAGGCAGACAGGAGAAAACACCAGGAGCTCACCTTTAGACATGCCTGAATAGGTGCTTATTTATTAAGTACTAAAAACGGTTTCCCTCTAGACAAGTGGGGAAAGTTGAGTGATGTAGCAATTTGTAACTTATTTACTGCTTACAATGTGTTCTGAACAAGTGCTGAGCTCAAAGAAACAGATTTGAGTGCTAAAACTAAAAAGCTGGCTAGTTGCAAGGGAAAATTTTAAGAGCAGACTTTATGGCGCCAGAAATACTTTAACCCTAGTTAAGTTGGGGGGGGGGGGCTAAGGAGCTCACAAACAGTCCTGGACACAACAAATCCATATCTGGACAAGACCTGCCACAGGAAAGGAGGGAAGCAAGCTTAGAAGTTTTTTTTTCAGTAAAAGTGGAAATGGAGAAAGCTGGAACACAAGTTAATTCAACGTTAAGAATCTGAGTGGCTTGGCCTTCACAAATGTTCTCTATTACACTGAATGAACTAATGACACTAGACTGGGATCATACCTGGATCATATCTTGATAAACCCCAGAATGACATTTCCATCCATGGAAGAGAGACTATCCAGGATCTGCTATGTTGGTCTGCAATAAGGTTTTGCTCTTATGGAATGTATGAATCATGAAAAGTCAGTTTTGAGTTGAATTGCTGCCGCCCAGGCCACCATAGCTAGTACGCAAAGAGGGAAGGATCTGGTAGTACCTAATTTTTTTCCTAATGGGCCACATGACTGCAGTGCTGGTCTGTATATTCTTACAAAGGTTCTGATGACCACAGATGATAAATGTGGTGACCTTCAAAACATTAGTAACTGCCAGCATCTCCTTGATATTTATAGGTTTCTGTCTACCTGATCCCATAGAGCGTATACTTTTATCCCTTTTGGCACTGCACGCCAGGTCTGAAGCATCAGTGGTTAATGAATGGGGGGGGGGTGTCAAGGCAAAATGGGACACATGGATTTCCTGCTGCCTGGTTTACCCACAGTTCAATCTCCCTCATTACACATCCCAGAACTGGAATATGAAAAGTCAAAGGGTGCAAATTGCTGCATCCAGACTGATCTACAGTACCAATGTATTTTCCTCATGTGTAATTGAGCAAAGGGCAGTATGATAATTGTGAATGTTATGCAACACAGAATCCTAAGAAACTACCTTGCAAATGCTTGGTTTAGGCTGAAGAAATTCAGTAAGAATGGGTGGAACATTTCTACTTTGTCTGGAAGGAGAATGCTGAACTCAGCCATAAAGACAGCCTGACATCCCAGGAAATACTCCAACAGATGGGATGAGAGAGAACTTCTGCAAATCGATTTGAAATCCCAGATTGAGCAGAAGTTCCTGTACAGTTGTTAGAAACTCCTGGCAGATGGGAAAAATATTTGCCAAGATAAGAAAATTATTTAATAATGAAAACTGTATATGCCTAGGATTCTGCAGTAGGCAATGAATGGAGCTAGACATTTTGTGAATACTCTTGGTAGTACACTGAAGATAAAGGGTAAAACAGAACTGATCATGTAAAACAGAAAACAAAACTTAAGAAGACCTGAAGTACCTGGCATTAAGAATGTGGTGATAGACATCCTTTGGATCCATCTTTACCATGAAAGCTGGACTTGGGATTAAAGGTACAGGATTTTGAAGTGATAACATCTTGAACGTAGCAGTGTTGACATGAAGGTTTAGAGCAGAAATATTGACTACTGGCCTCCAGGACCCTTCTGGATTGGAACTAGAAAAAATCTTGAACAACCTTTGCCTAGGATACCAAGACTCACAGCAATCTGGTTTCCTGGGCAAGAGGGAGTCCCCAGAAAGGAGGGAATGATTCTCACTGCCAAGAGTTCCCCTTGCTGGATTACACTAGTCTCAGGCAGTTGAGTTTTATATGAAGACAAATGGGAAGATGAAGTCGGAGGAACACAGAGGTTTGTCACGGTGGGGAGAAGGGGAGACTGACCCAGTGGACAGTCATTCCGATTGAGAAGACGGTCTTCTTCCTTTTTTTTTTTTTTAGAGCCTCCTTTCCAATGCGGTTTCCCTCCTTAACTACGATCCCCTTTGTTGCTTAAATTGTTTGACGGGAAAAGGAGATGAGGAGAAAAAGCCATTACTTTGTTTTAAAAAAGGAGTTTTAAAAAGGTTGTCTCTCCTTGGTTCAGTTTTCCCTCATCACACTTCTTAAACACCTTAGTTACAGAAGGGCCAAAGAGGGTCTTTATCGAAGAGAGAATTTAAGATCTTAGATTTGATTTAATCTGGGAAGTTTTGAGAACAAAGCCAAACGAGTCTCCTCAAAAGTAATATGGAAACAGACATTCTGGAAGCAGAATCAGTGGCATCATAAGCACACTTTGGAATATGCTTAGTCACTTGAGAAACACCAACAGAAGTATTTACTTAATTTTTTCGCCCTTAACAGGGAAGACTAAGCAATAACTTCTGCACACTATCAAAAGACACAAAAACTTTAACATATGGGCTTGGAAATTCAAAATCCTGAAAGCTAAGTATTAGAAGAATACATCTTCTTCCCCAACTCATCTTTTGCCTTCTCCTCTTTATCCAAGGGAATGGTATTAAAAGCAGTAACCTGTTTAGTAACATCAGATGTTGAGAGAACTCTGGATCTGCCTTAGGATTATTGAACAGGCACCTTGTGCCTGGGGTACCTTATATAACTGGTCACACCTTTTGGAAGCCATATGTTATCAGGTACAACTGCTGTAAGAAAAACAATCCCCATGGCATGAAAAACAGGAGGATTAGATTAGCTTTTGGTATCTGTAACTGCATTGATGCATCTTCTGTGTCATGCAGGCTTCACTCTGCTCCCACCAAAATGTATCACTTATTTTAGATACATCAATGAGGAAAGTCTGTACTTATGCTTTCTTTAGAATCAGCATGCTCAGAGTAATCTTCTGAAGCTGAAGTACTCCCCCAACCACCTCACAGAGATTGCTCTTCTGATTAAAAAGTCTAGTCAGATTTCGAAGAAAAGTACAGCTGTGTAAGTTGTACTTACCATAACGGTAGATGTTCACATTTTTCATTGCTGCAATAGCTTTTTGGCTATATGGGTTGCATCCTACCTTCAATACACCAGCCAGCTTCACAAAACTCTGGCTCCCTCCCACACCTACACTCTGATTAGTGACTGGCCAACCCCCGGATATAACAGTAAAATTTAGAAAAAAAATTATATCACAGCAGTTAACTATATATAGAAGGGGGATGCCGGGTGTGTGTGACTATTGTGGCAGTGAAGCATTCAAATATTTACTGTTAGGTTAGTAGTCTTTTGGCTATATGGGTTGATTACCAAAGCCTATGCGACCTGAGAGGTGGAAGGATACAGGACACCTGCAGAATGGTCCTACCAAATCCGGCCCTGGACTTTTGAAAAAAAAAATCAGTTTGTAATGCTTTGCAAAAGTCTGTAGAGAGGGCCAAGTTGCTACCTCAATCATTTTTCTAGAGTCCTCCTTTTTCCAGTAGGCCAAGGCTCTAGTAGAGCATGCCTTGATACTACCTGGAATACATTTTCCATGGTGTATATAACAAAAGGTAATAGCTGATGGCAGGCACCATGAAATAGCCTGTTTTATCATAAACTGTCCCTTTGTTTGTTCCATCAGCAGAAATAAACAGCTCATCTGCTTTTCCAAAGGACTTAACTCTGTCAAGATAGCATCTCAACTACCTATGCACACCCAGAGTATGTAGAGTCCTCTCTCTCTCTGGTTCTAAGGATCCACATAAAAACTGAGGCTGCTGGCTTGATTCAAACTAAATTCTAAAACAACTCTAGGCATAAATGAGAGATTTGCTCTTAATGTGATTATCTCTGAAGACCAGAAATGGTTCACCCAACATGACAGCTTGCAACTCAGAAATACACTCCTTGCACATGGTAGAGAAATAAGGAATACAGTCTTCCATCTAATAAACCATTAGTCTGCATGGTGAGCTGGTACAAAGGGAAACCGTTAAAGTTTCCAGCAGAAAGTTAAAATCTCAGGAAGGGGGCTCCTGTTTTCTTGGAGGCCTACTGTGCAACACCCCACTGAAAATTTGATTTACCAAAAACAGAGAAGAAAGGGAAGGATCCATGGGTAGAAGTTCTGAAATGTTTGCAAGATGTACCTTAACAGAGGAATAAGTAAGGCCAGAGAAAAGTAACTTGCACAAATATTTCAGAAACAGTGAGGCACCATTTAAATTTCAAGGAGTAACTTTGTTTACATACATTATATCAATTACAGGCTCTAAGTGACAAGACCATCTCTTCTTTCTAACTAGATCAACAATGTCTCACTGTTCCCCCGTCTGTCACAGATCCCTCAATTTCTCTCATCTATCCAGAACTAACACTTCTTATAAAAATCCAAGTAGCCCCATCCATTCTCACTTTGTTACTTTACTTCTCAATCTTAAACATAACAATACATTCATAGTTGCTCTACTGTGTGCGCATGTATGTGTGTAGATATATATATATATATATAGGGAAATATTAGAAAGAGGGAAGAGTGGTTGATGTAATATCTCAATTCTCTACTTCTAAATTTCGAACTTTCAAAACATCTACTTTATTATAGTCATTTATGTGCTTTGGTCTGCCTGAGGAGTTTCACATGCCTTGCACCTTTACCCCCCACAGAAACTACTTCCCCAAGGAAATCCGAGGCGTATGTAGTTATTCACGGTTTTGGGATCAAATAAGAAAATGGAACAGCTGGATGTATGGCCATTGTTGTCTCTACCAGTGTAGTTCTTTTTTGACAAAGCCCAAAACTGTAATCTGAAATGCCACAAGATGAAGACATTGAGCGCATGTTTTTTTTTTTTTTTTTTTTAACAAACCCTTGATTATTTTCTAATGTGGAATCTGGTGACAAGAATCACAGAAGCCATAAACCCTGCAACCTCGAGATCTCTTACAGGAGAAAGAGACCAAGTGGAGAACATTCGGAAAGTTTCCAGATAAAAATCCATTTCTCCTGTGTAATAAAAGCTTTTTGCTAAGAGGTGTCTAGAAGGCACCCTGAAGCTCAATCCTGTGTGATGGAATCATGGAGGTTTTTTGAGCTTTTACCTGGAACCCCATAGTGGTAAGAAAACAAAATCCAAGTTAAGGACTCTTGATATCAGGGAAAAGACTCTACAAAGATAAACAAGTCTAAATATGGAAATATGTGAAAGACATGCAGTCTGCTGAGTCATCACTGGAGCTAGACACTTTGTTAACACCCCTGGACCTCTAGATAACCCAAAGGGTAATGCAGAGAACTTATAATGTGACCCAGATGCAGAGGATCTGATAAGTTTAAGTCTGTGGCTATAGGGATATAATGGTGTGCATACTTTGGATCTAATGTTACCATGCAACTCAGAGGAGCGATAAGAAGTAGTACGATTTTGAAGGGTCAGCATCTTGAATTTTGTTACTTTCAGATTGAAATAGGAAAGATCTAGAACCAGAAACATTCCTGTGTAGATGCATTTGCCTCTGAGCTAAAGGCACTGGTTCTAGGAATACTAGAGTGACCAAGTGTTGAAGAACCCAAGGGAAAAACTATGCTTGGTTCAGAAGATGGAAAGAAATTCCAGCGAAAGGAGGTATTTGTATCCAGTGCCAACCTCAGCCCTTCTGAATCACTTTTAGCATCAGACTGATAAATCTGCTATTAAAAAGTAACAGAGAACCAGATTCTGGGATAGATTTAAAGAGATAGGGGCAGGAGTGGAGAGGTGGCAGAATGCTGGCATAGCCATTATGAATTAATAGACTGACCTTTTTTTTTTTTTTTAAAAAAGAACCCCTGCTTCTTCTTGTTCCCCTTCTGCCATCTCTTTTTTGCCTGTTTGGCGGAACTAGGGATTGCTTCTTTCCTTCTTAAAATGAGAAGAGGATATGACGGATTTGTAATGAGGTACTTGAAACATTTTTAAGAGACTCCCTGAATTAATTTTCTTCATTTATTACACTGGTTGTGGGCTTGAGTAGAAGTGGGGACAAACAAAACCTCCTTATATTAGCAATAACTCAAAATTACTCCATCAGCAAACTTTTGGTTATGCACTCCGGCATATCTTCAACACTGTAGCAGCAGCCCTACACACTTGTCAATACATGTTGAGATATTTGTGAAGGATTAGAAACAATGAGATTCTGAAAGAAGTGTGACAGTATTATTCCCTCAAACTATCGGCAAACACAGAATAAATGTAGACATATGTGTTCGGTAGTTAAGTATTTTCAAAGCTGAAGTGAAAGGAGAAAAAATATATATCTTACTAAAACTGTCCAGTACCTTGCCTTCTTTATTCACAAGTGAAGGGTTGATATTGACCAAGTCTGATTCCAGCTGGTGAAGGCATAGAAAACAGCAGCTGGGTCAGATAGTATAAGATAATAAAATAAAAATGTGCTAGTTTTAATTATTTTATAAAGTCTATCTGCCCTCTTGGGGACTGAATGTTGAGAATCAAGATTACAAATAATAGTTACAGACATCTTTCAAGGCTGGCAAAACAGGAGGAATGGGAGTACAATGAGGTATATTTATTTATTTAAGTTTGATGATCGGGGAAGTCCACTGGGCCAAGAAGAGCCCGTTTTCAGTGGAGGCCCGGGGAGAAAAGCTCCACAATAATTGCAAGTTACATTTCACATCTTACAAAAGGACATAGTTCATACAGCTAATTAAACATTTACCGATAAGTTCCATGATATTTGCAATTGGCTTGTCACAATGTTACAAAAATGAAGACATAATTCAATACAGAAATTTCAATATTTAAATAAAGTGAATATTTTTGTTATAAACTCAATTGTAGGTTTAATATTTCAAAATATATAGCTACTAGCCATTAGTAGGTCAGGAAAATATTATGCATGGAGAGGGTAATAGTATAATTGAGATTAGAGAGTATAGTACAACACATAAGCCAATATTTTAATAATTTTTTACCAAGTTTTTATTATTATTCATCGTATAAACTTTCAAATGCTGGTTTGGTCAGGTTCATTATTTTTAACAGGAAGTGGTATCCATTTTAATTGAACTAATTAAGTTAATCAGATAAACCACATGGTTTTATACTTCCCTACATAAACAGATCAATTGTACTGTAAGATTAACTTGAAAAAAGCTCGGTATTTTACCGAGCGAAAGCACTTGTTTTTACGTGCATTGCCATTTTCTAATAAAGGATTCATCTACTTGTTCTTGTCGGTGACGTTTCCTGGCTGTGATTTCTGCGGTTTTTGGTTTTGTTGCACCTTTTGGGTTCCAGCGTTTCGCTTTCTCATGGCCGAAAGAACTGAACCAACTGACTTTGCTGATACTCCTCAAGTATTGAAGAATCACTGTGATGACAGTCCGATTACTCGCTCGGAATTTAACCAGGTTTTAGCTACATTAACTCAACTTACTAACACTCTCAACGCAATGCGGGGTAGTCTGCCTTCAGCGTTACTTGGTAACCAGCAACATGGTATGGAGCAGAGAAAAAAACGCCCTCCTAATGTAACAGGAAGAACTCTGGTTCCACCACTTGAACTGCCGGCTAACTCAACACAGGGTATGGCTACTAATCGCGAACAGGGAACTAATATGCAAAGATTACAGCTGGATTTAACAGACTCACAGCCTCATATTTTTAATTTTAACGTTAGGACTGAACGACAATTTACATTTAATCAAGGTATTTCAACACCTAATGTAACTAGTAACATTGAGAGTGACTAATATTTTAAGAGACAAGCTCTATGCTTATAAAAGTAACCAGCTTGAGATTAATTATCTTAAAGAATGTGTGTCAGTTAAGCGTGTACCGAAGGGTTTGCGCTTTTATAAGTTCCCGAACAATGTGCAGCAGGGAACTTTATTACAATAAATTATGTGAAATTTTTGATAAGGCTGGTTTGGAAGTTTTGAATGTAATGATAGCAGAGTATGAGGCAAAAGCCGATACTCTGCTGAAGGAGCTTAATGTGTTGAATAATTCCTTGGTTAATGACTGTAACTTTTCATCTGTTAAAATCAACTACGACAATGCTTTTAAAGAGGTGGATCAGTTTTGTGTTAAAATTTTAAACCGTAAAATGCACAAATTGGAAAGGGATTTGATAGAATATAGGGAGGGTGTAGCCTATCCTTTTCCTGGCAAGACTCGTAGGGACAACAATCCAGTGCATGAGATTGATAATCAAGGTGCTGTATTTAATAAGCATTCTGGTTTCTATGCTCAACCACTACATATGAGTGAGAGACCGGCAGAAAAAGAAAGGAAAAATTCTATTAAGGATTTTCAACAACCCCCGGACAGAGTAGGGGGAAGGGGGCCAGAGATATTATCAACAGGAGTGGAACACCAGACACAAGTAGGTTTATACAACACCACTTTAGATGGTAGTAAGGTGGATGAATTTTGTTATGAGATCACAGAGAATTACACCATTGTCAAAAAAAGACAATTTTGTTATTTATAATTATACAGACATGGAGGTGAATTACTACACCCGAGGTTTTCATTTCATGCCTTTGCGCCTCTTTAATTTAACCAATGCACTTGTTGACTTGAAACTTTTTGTGAGACAGTTAAATTTAACATTTCATTTTAAAGGGCAAACATATGTAAAGAATTAACTTACGAGAACTAGCACATTTAACCCTCCCACCCACCCCTCCATCAAGGTATTTGAGGAGTTAGTTGAGAGGGACCTCAGAACCTTACACTCCCAGGGGACACACACACACATCCTATTAATTTAAAAGAGGAGGAAGTTCTCTTAGTGAACTGTCTTAAGGACAAAAATATTAGGGTCATGAAGCCTGACAAAGGTGGGGGTGTGGTTCTCATGTACAACTCTGATTACGACACCTATCTTTTTGGTATGCTGCAGGACACTGAACAATATGAGGTAGTCTCCAGAAACAAAGTCAATCTTGCCACTTCTAAAATTAATTTTTTGCTTACTGACCACTTACTCCAGGGTGTGATAAATGAAAAGTTATTCATTTACTTGCATGCGAACAAACCTTTAACCCCGGTGATTTTTGGGATTCCAAAAACACACAAGGGATTGGATCCACTGAAGTTTAGACCCATCGTATCTGGAGCAGGCAGTATAACTGAACCATTTGGCAAGTTTATTGACCATGTAACTAAGACTTTTGTCTCTTCTCTGAGAAACATTTGTAAAGACTCCTGGGACTTTCTCAAGGGTATTCAACCCATGTTTTACAAGGCAGACTTGTTCATGATTACTATAGACATAGTGGAACTATTCCCCGGTATCCCTCATTGCATAGGTTTGGAATGGTTTAATGAGGTATTATCTATTGAGGCCCACTTAGAGAGCAGGGTTACTAATTTGATAACAGAATTCATGGAAATTGTGTTAGAGAACAATTTTGTATAATTCAATGGTGAGTTTTACAAGCAAAAGAAGGAAGTAGCCATGGGTGCTTCCTGTGCTTCACTCTACGCCAACTTAGTACTACACAGACGGGAACAAAAGTTTATTTTTTCAACTCACTGGGTCCATTTCATCACTCATTACAAGAGATATTTGGATGATATTTGCATCTTATGGAACGGGTCTTTGGACCAGTTCCTTGAATTCTACAATTACTTAAATTCCACTGCTACTTTTTTAACCTTTACTTACGTTAGTGAAAGGGAGTTGCATTACCTGGATGTGACCTTGTTTAAAGACAATTCTAAGCAGATGTTCCAATCTAAGTTTTACAGGAAACCATGTTTCTCTAACTACTATTTGCACTTCGATAGTGGACACCCATTTTACCAAAAGAAATGTATTATCAAGGGGCAACTCATTCGTGCCTCCAGGATGTGTAGTACACGGAGTGATTTTGTGGAAGAAGTAGAAACCTTGAAGGAATTATTTTTTGAGAGAGGCTACCCTGTTTCCTTAGTGACTAGTTTGATTGAAGAAATTACAACCAACAGGGACAGTAAATATCCTTCTCTACTAGGTAAAGGGCTTTCGCAAAGCCTTGATCATGCAGTCGAAGTCAACTCAGAGCAACACAGTAGTTTTATCTACACCTATTCTCTCAGCTTTCTCGACATTGAGAACGTGATATGGAAACACTGGCCAGTTCTTACGTTGCATGATGAATTAAACATACTATTTCATCCACACCCCAGTCTTATAAGGAAAAGAGATGTTAATCTCAAGCAATGGTTTGAAAAGAAAAACACTCTAAAATCTAGATAAACATAAATCAGGCACTTTTAAATGTGGTGCCTGTAGGCAATGTAATGCCATTTTTAATGACTCTACTTTATATATTCTATCAAGAAAATTTCTTTTCAAATCTGTTTGCCATTCCAACTGTGCAACTAAGGGGGTAGTTTATGTAGGGGTATGCTTAGTTTGTTCCAGTTTTTATGTAGGAAAAACAGAGAGACCCCTTAGAAAAAGAATCTATGAACACTTCTACGATATATCTAAAGAAAAGGAAACTAATGCCTTTTTTAAACATTCTACATCCTGCCCTAAACATGGAACTGAAGTTTATGGTTTTAGTGCAAGTAATACCAGATGCTAGAGGTGGTGATTGGGAGACCACACTAGAATACCGAGAACTTTTATGGCAGTTAAGACGGGATGCTGGTAAACCACTGGGGCTTAATGACTATATCAATATTAGCAGCGTCCTTAAATTGAGGATGGCTCGCCTATAGTTCCAATTTTGGTCCGACTTAGTTCAGACTAGGAAATAGCAATATTAATTTAAATGTACTAGCACCTTTTAGTATATGCATATGTATGCACATATTTATTTATTTATTATCTTTACCTGGGTTGTTTGGCTTGGTGATGATTTTTTGTTACTCATTACTCACATTTGATGACTACATGGTTTTACAAAGACTTCATATACATTTTTACCACTTTATTGGACAAACACAAGCATTAAATAATTTTAACCATTATATTACAATTCTTTAATTGAATATTTCTAATATTATTATATTTTCATGAACATTTAATGCGTCTTCTGTTACAATTTGTCAGAACGTAAATATTTTTAATTTTGGCTAGACAATTTGTAACTATTTGTATGCATTTGCCAATATTTTAATAATTTTTTACCAAGTTTTTATTATTATTCATCGTATACACTTTCTAATGCTGGTTTGGGTCAGGTTCATTATTTTTAACAGGAAGTGGTATCCATTTTAATTGAACTAATTAAGTTAATCAGATAAACCACATGGTTTTATACTTCCTTATAGATACAGATCAATTGTACTGTAAGATTAAATTGAAAAAGATTGGTATTTTACCGAGCGAAAGCGCTTGTGTTTACGTGTATTGCCATTTTCTAATAAAGGATTCATCTACTTGTTCTTGTCGGTGACGTTTCCTGGCTGTGCTTTCTGAGGTTCTTGGTTTTGTTGCACCTTTTGGGTTCCATAGTACAACACATACTAGAGAGAAAATTAGTTTTTGGTAGGGGAGGGATTGTTTTGGGTGGGATGAAGTAATAGAAGAGGAGTCAGTGCAATGTGGAATGAGGGGGTATATATTCACATGCAACATATAATATCCCTTCAGTTCAGGGAAAATACTCCCTTGTGCGACAAAAATACCCAATTCATCCTGGAAACAGCTATAAAAGGAAAATCCCCGCAAGAGAGGTGAAGAGGACCAAATTTACTAGAGATTCGAGTTAGGAAAGCTGCAGGACAAGCACCATCTCTGTCAGAATCCTTAAAACAAATTTTCCTCATTAATTTTTTTTACTGATATTGCCTTCAGGTAAGAATTTCTGAGCATTAGGATCAACAGCCTGTAATAATTGCCTGGCTACGGTAAGAACATTTTAAAACCCAAACCACTGGTGCAAACGTAAACAGAACAAAAACAAACAGGCAAAAAAAAATACAGTCCACCAACTCAAAGGAGCTTTTATTGATTAAGGGTTTTCATCCTCAAACTAAATTGATGGGCAGTCATCACTAAATGCAGTATTGGGTATTCACTAATACCTCTCTGGTATTACATTGGGTTGAAACGGCTAGGCTTAAAATGACCTCCAGGTGAATAGCCTAGTAAGATCCTATGAACTAGGACTTCAGAGCTTACAATAATCAAATGCAAATTGATTAAATAACACTCAAATCATACACTTGACCCAAATCAAACTAATCACATTCTCTGTACCATAACATGCAATACATTCCAAACAAAACTAATTCATACTAAACAAATTGAATAACCATTATACAATAATTACATTGCTTAAAAAAATGTAATAAAAATATTGTATCTTTTCATGGTTTTAAAAACATTTAATAAAGACATGGTATGTTTTTTCTTTTAATGAAAAATGTTACAATTTGGCTACTTTAAGGTAAAGTATGCTATTAACTCAAACATGTTCATTAACTCGTGGTGCCAGAGTGACATTTAAAACAAAATGCCGATATGGCTCTCTGTACTGCAAGAGGTCTGTGCAATAAAAAGGGTGATAGCACAAAAGCACCGTGTTCATAAATCCTTGCCCCAAGTGCTCGGTGTCATTCCAACATGTCAGGCAAGAAATACAACTTGCCAAATACATAACTCCAGTGGTAGCACAACTGTATCTAGTCCTGCAGGAAACTCTTTTGGGCAAGAAATCACAGCGGTTAACCCTATTTCCTCAAGTATCTGTTGTGCGACTAATGAACATTCCAACAAGCAAAGGAATGTCAGCAGTACCAAACATGGAATTTTGTGTAATCATAGGAATGTTAATCTTGAAGTTTTTTTTTTTTTTTTACAAGACTGGCTGAGTAAGCAGCTTGTGCTGAATATGCATAATTTTGTCAATATGTCCAACAATTCAGTGTCTGACACAATGATGAATTTTGAGAAACTTTTGGGCAAATAGGAGCTTGCAAGTGGAGAATATTTTTTTATTTTTTTGGAGAGACACTATTGCTGACTAAAGAGTATCAATGGGTCTCAGGATGTGGAAGCATGCTAATGATACAGTACCAGGATCTATACTTCACCACAATTTTTTTTTTTTTTTTTTTTTAAGATAAAATCGTATTTAGGAGCACACGCCATGATTTCAGATTAACAACAATGACTTCTTTGTAGATAACACACTGGAAGAAGACTAAGAGATGACACCTCGACCCTATCAAGAAGACTATATCTGGCTACCCCAAGATGCATCTCCTGCAGGGTTCTCAAAGTCCCAAAGAAGATGGTTCTCTTACGACTGAATCGGAGACTGAACTCCAAAGGGAATGTGGCTGATAGGACTACGTCAAAGGAAGCAACAGTTGGCCACTCACCAATGGCTAAGGCACTGTCTAAGCTTGTGGTGGTGGTGGCAGCAAGGACCCTTTTCTCTCTCTCTTTTTTTTTTTTTTTTTTTCTTGTGGTATGGCAAAACAGCCAGTAGCACTGGGGTAGGCATCTCTGCTGCAGCCAAGCAACAGATCTGAATAAATTCTGGTAATCGCTGGTGGAATGAGTCGGTCGCAAGGCTGTTAGACAAGTGTTCAGAAGCAGCACACAAGTATACACACACATTCTGTAAAAGCATAAGAAGCATAAAGAAAATCCTGTCATAAACAAAGCACTTTTCCCCAAAGCACACTTACAGCAAAAGGTTTACTATCATATCGTTGCACCGACATTGTGCAAGTGTTCAGATTTCCGAATCAAAATATCGGAAATCACAAGAACGAACAAACTAAGTGTAGAATGCAGCATTTCGGAAAGATGACATCTCAGAAATGTCGACTTAACCAAAAATACTACACTTCCGGTCAACAATAACAAAATGCTTTTTTCATTTGCTCTTCAACCTGTGGCACTACCATTCGCTGTTGGGCATTTCAACATTTTTTTTTTGTTATTTCAAATTGTCGAATTGGGTGATCGTACATACGGAATTCGAAGTCCGATCGCCCTTTTGATTGTGAACCCAGAAAAATATCAGTCACATAGTCATTAAGTGTACACAAGCACTAAAAACATTCATGTTTTCTGCCTTATCAAAAAACTTCCCGATCCTTAAATTTTCACAAATATTTAAAAGTTTTCAGAACTAGTACACATTCACAACAAAAAAATCTCCCCCAAAATAGAAAAAATAGTCAAAGTCAAGCCGAAATAGCAATTCCTGACAGGAAACTCCATTAAAATACTGGGTTTCTTAAGGGGAATAGGTCATAAAATATAGCAATATTTCCTTAAAAGGGCAACACATTTTGTGTAGAACGGTTACCTTATGGGGACTTAAATGCCAGAAATTAAGTTTGAAGCCAACTGCTGCTCCTGTAAAGCCTCAGAGGTGCTTCCTCTTGAAGCAGGAAGAAAATACTAAAGATTTCTACACTGACTACCAATTTCTCTCAAAGGGGCTGGTTAAGTCAACAGTCAGCATAGGTGTTGGACGTTGGCAGAGCTTAGTGAAGCTGACTGATTAGTTTTTATCCTACCTAGGAAACAACATATAGCCAAAAGGCTATTGCAGTAGTGAAAACAATGATCATCTTTTCTTTTCCCGCCAGAGGTATGACCTGGCTTGGAAAAAGCCAAAATCAGTTCCTTACCAAAGCCCAGTAATTCAGCCCTGTCCACAGGGAAGATGTTGGAACTTCTCACCAACCACAGTGTCTTTCAGTAAGGGCTGCCCCTTAAGACACACTGGTCTCTGCTTCCGTAATCCCCCTCCCAGACATGTGAAGACCTTTCACTTGCCCCTTGCCCAGCCCACAATAAAAGTAGTTCTCTTTCTCTGTGAGCTTCAGTACAGCCTTAGAAGATGTGGCTATCCCCCTGGTCTTTGGTGGCTGCTAATGTTACACCAAGAGGACAGGGTGGAGAAAATGGGTGGCCTGAGAAACAACAATCACCCATATCAGAATCATTCTCCAGCAGCAGAGATGCAGAAGGAGCTGGGCAAACCCTGAAAGGCTCCTTAGCACATTTCTTCTTTTTGTGTGCTAGGTAAGGTAATACCACTGAGGCAGACTACTGCTCTGTAGATAAGCTGAGAAAGAGGACAGGAAGATGGTAGGGTAGCCCAGAAGAGTCACTAAAGACAAAGGAGAAAAAGGAGTTATGTATTCACCATAGCGTTCCACTTGAGTTGTTGCTTTTCATTTGTCTTCAACCTGTAGAACTCTGATCCGACACGGCTGCATTTTCTAACACAAGATCTGAGCTCCAAGCTCCTCCCCTACCCACAATGCCCTGTCTCCCTACTCTCCTCAGATAGAGTCTGCTGCAGACCATAACACTTTAATCTAACACCTTAGCATTAGTAACTTGGAAGCCCCGTAGGGACAACATAGACGTGCCAGAAAAAGGCCATGTCCTGTCCACCCAATGCACCACACAGCCCACAAAAGGCAGGGGGAAGGAGGAAGGGATGGTTGAAGACAAATGAAATACAACTCAGATGGAACATTATGGTGAGTACATAACTTTTATCTGAAGTTGTTTTCATTTGCTCTTCAAACTGTGGGACTGAGTCCCCAACTATCACAAGACCCTGGGAGGTCCTCATGGACGGATGTTCCAAAGAACAGTAGAGCTAAAGGATGCCCTGCCTCTGGGCAGGAGATTCAACTTCTAATGGGAAATAAATGTGTGCAAAGATGCCCAAGTAGCCACAGAATAATCATCCAGGGGAAACCCTAGACCAAAAGGCTGATGAAGTAGCCATAGACCTAGTAGAAAGCGCCTTGATAAGCCTTTTCTGTATGCGCTAGAACTATTTACTTGAAGATCCAATGAGCAATAGTCACCTTTGACACTGGTTTCCCTAAAAAAGGCTCAGCAAAGGAAACAAACAGTTGATCCGACTTACAAAAGGGCTTTGTTCTTTGCGAATAAAAACGCAACTGCCTATGAACATCAAGCAAGTGCAATTTATACTCTCCTTTATACTGAAAATTGGGGAAGAAAATAGGGAGATTGATAATAAATGTTGGATTCAGAAGCCACTTTCATGAGACAGGAAGGGTTCATGCGTAAGGAGACCCTATCTTTGTGGAACAGCATAAATGGAGGCTTAATAGATGAAGCCTGCATCTCCGACACTCTTTTGGCCAAAGTAATAACTACAAGAAAGGCCGTTTTCCAAGACATGAATTGTAAATCCACTGGAGCTGCAGGTTCAAATGGGGAAGAAACCAAAGCTTGTAGAGTAAGATCCCATGGTGGCACTGGTCCTTGATTGGAGGTCGAAGTAAAAAGGTACCTTTCACAAAGGCTTTACAAAGCTTAGAAGAATCTATGGAAGCCAAATTGTCTCCTATATGAAAACTGGAAATAGCTGCTAGCTGAACCTGAACCGTAGAGAAACTGGCACCCTGATGAAAAATATCTGCCAGAAATTCCAGAATAGCAGGAACTGGAGCAGCAAAAGGATCCAGATCATGTTGGGTCACCTATATCGAGAAACATTTCTACTTACTGGAGTAAACTTTCCTAGTGGATGATTTGTGAGCCTCCACCAAAATCTTCTTAACCAGAGAAGACAGCTCGGGAGCCCTAGCTATCACTGGAACTGGAGCAGCCAAGCTGTAAACTTCAGACTGACTAGATCTGGATGTGGGATCCTGGAGGGATGCGAGATCAGATCTGGAACCATATCTAATGTCCTAGGAGGACACACTACATGAGACCACAGAGAGGGTAACCATACTTGGCACAGCCAGAAGTGGGCAGTGAGGATCACTAAGCTCCCCAGTCGTTCTTTCTGAATGAACTTCTGTATGCTTATCCTCCACTTCCCCTGATTCTGAAGACCGGAGGGCCAAGCATGAACTAGAGGGTCTTTTGGGGGCTTCCCCACAGGGGGGTTCAGAGTGAAATACTTGCTGCACTTTGAGTTGGAAGAAGAGGCGATGACAATGCAGCAAGGTTGACCCCACTTTAGGAAGATCTGTTCCGCTACTTATGGATTCAGAGACCACTCGTAAGGCATCAGAATAGACCTGCTGAGCCTGTCGGCATGAATGTTGGACCTCCCCAGAATGTTCGTTGCCATCATAAACCAGCCGGTGGAGATCGCCTACTCCCACAATCTCATGGCTTTACGACAAGGGGGATAAGAGCTGGTTTCCCCCATTTGTTGATGTACCAGACTACAGACATGCTGTCTGGATAGCAATTTTCCCTCGGGGAAGATGGGCATGGAGAGCTTGCAATGCCAGTAGCACTGCCCCCATCTCCAAGACGCTGATATGCAGTCTGGTCACCACGGAAGACCACGTACCTTGTACTGTCTTTCCCATACAATGCCCCCATCCACCCAAGTAGGGAGGCATCCGTGGTCACAGTGGCCGGAAGGATAAAGGGATGACTCTGAAGAAGATCCAGGGACTGCAGCTGCCAGAGAAGCAAATCCCTGCAGACTCTAGACATGCAAACTAGATGGGATAAAGGTAGATCTAGTAAGGACCACTGGGCCACTACAGTCCACTGAAGAACCCTCGTATGTAGATGAGGCATAGGGAGGAGGGTAACTGTGGCAGCCATGGACCCCAAACCCAGAAGAACTGATTCCACAGGGGGATATTGGATATGAATAATGTATGACGCGTGTCTGAAGGATTGAAGTGTGCCCAGGGTCAGAAAACCCTTACTCTGGTGTCCAACCGAGCTCCAATGAAGTCCAGAGTTTGTACCAGACCCAATATGGTTGCGCCCAACTGATGGTCAGTTTGGAGAAGAAGATCCCTGGCTTGGTAGAGGCGATGCCTGGTGGGGGCAGAGAAGAGCCAATCGTCCAGGCAGGGGAAGACATTGAATTCCTGCAGCCGCAGGTGAGCCGCCATCACTTTGGAGAACACCCAGGGGGCGGTGGTGAGACCAAAGAGTAGTGCTCTGAACTGGTAGTGGTTGATGGGTCTATATTATGTACTTGAGACACTTATTCGAATATGTAATAATTGACACCAAAACACCGAAATCTGAAAACCGTGAGCAGCGATATCTGCAAATTTTTTCCTAGGGAAAAATTCTGTGGGGCCGTAAACACAACGCACATACTTCTAATCTATTTTAAGTGGGGGGCTTTGCCCCCACACCCCCCTTACTAAATATACCAACTCCAAGATCACTATGTTGGGGAAAAGGGTAAACCCCAGGAACAGACAACTGAATTTTATCCCTAAAAAAAAATACACGGACGTGGCCGTTCACGGTTTTTGAAGTTCGGTGTTTTAGTGTCGATTATTACATATTCAAAGTGCCTTGAGTATGTAATATAGACCCCGGTTGACCCCCAGCTGAAAACAGAGGAATCTCAGAGAGCACCTGTCCATTTTGATTTGATAGTATGCATCCTGGAGGTCCACTGAACATATCCAGTCATTCTTCTGCAGAAAGGGCAGAATGGATTGGAGAATGATGATCTTGGCAACAGACAGGTTTAGGGTTGAAAGATCCAGAAAGGGTCTTAAATCCCCCATCTTCTTTGGCACTAAAAAGAATGGGAATAGATGCCTAATGCAGACTGGTGTGGGGGGACAGTCTGAATGACTCGTTTTATAAGCAGCTTGGAAATTTCCAGTGCTGCTTCCCCCCTTTGTGTGGGTAGAATATCCGGGAGATGTTTGGGTGGGACTGGTCTTGGATGAATGGAAGTGAATAATCTCTGTTTTTGATTTGCAACACCCAGTTATCGTCTGTAATGGACTTCCAGCTTGGTGGGTGTAGCAAAAAGCATCCCAGACTGCCTGCAGAGACGAGCAGTCAGGCAGCCCTTTAGGGCGGCTGCGTGGGTCTGTCCATGAAAAAATCCTGAGACCGCTGGTTTCGCGGACCCCCTCTGCCATGAGGGCAGTGCCCGTCATATCCCCCTCTGCCTCTAGCAGAGGGCAAATCCTGATAGTCATGGGAATTTAAGTGAGGGTGGCCATATGGGAAGAGAACACCTTCTGCTCCTCTGCCGACATGGACACTGGGGCAGACTCTGCGACCTCCTTGACCAGGTCTTGCTCAAGTCTAATCACACATGCCATATAGTTCAGCACACGTACAGCAAACGCGGCTGAAGCGTAGACCCGCTTTTCAAAATGATCCATGGTCCAAGACTCTCGGTCCAGTGGATGGACCGGAGAGCTCTCCTGAGTAAACTCTTTTTTGGTGGCCACCACCATGGCATGAACCAGGGACCCCTTAGACCAGTGCAGTTTGCCCAACAATGCACTTAAAACTCTTATCGGGGCATTTGGGAATGGGCTCCATTGTGTCGGGCTCCTTCCATGCCAGACATGTCACTAAATCCACAAGTGGATCCGCAGGAGGGGACACCCAGGAGGTAGAGGGTCCTGTGCCAAACGCCTCCAGAAATACCAACTTGTCCGGGTTGGGTTTTTGGACAGACCACCCCCAACGCAGGTGAAGGATTTCCATGATCTCTCCAAAGGAGACATTTTCAAGGGGTGACAGAGGGAAACCCTCTCCTTCCTCCAAATCAGTGTCTTCTGTGAGGGACTCAGTCGGGGAGTCCAACTGCCTCCTTTTACACGTATGCTTCAGAGGAACCTCCTCGGGGGGTGTCTCTGGGGAGGATTCGGAAACGTCTAGCTGTTCCCGTGGGGGAACTCTCTGGGGCGGAGTGGCAAAAGGCTGTCCCTGAGGGGGTAGGATGGCAGAATCCAAACCAGAAAAAGAGGGAGCCAGGACACACTCAGAGGATGATAGCATCAAGGGTCTCAATGGAACAGAGAGGACCCTCTCCACCATGTTAAAAGCAGAAGAACGGATCCCAGAAGCTGGGGCTGAGGTCAGATCCGCAGCTCTCTGCATCAATGGGGCAGCCAAAGCAGAGCCTCCTGGCACAGATTCCAAGTGGCAGAGCTGACTTCAAAAGCCCCGGAGCAGACACCACCCCTTCGGATCCGGCGCCAAGGCTACAGCTCTGAGAGACGGAGGGCTCTGAGCTTGTCAGAGCTGAGCTGTTCAGGACAATGGTTAGTGTCGAGGTACCAGGTACCATCAACGCTGACCCCTCAACACCAAGAGGCCTCTGACCCAAGAACTCCAAAACTGGGATTCTGATCGGAGGAGTAATGGGGATGAAGGTGGATTTGCTCACATGCAGATCTCTTGCTCTCAAGGTTACTCCTGTTGAATTACATTATCTATATTTCTCTTTCACTCTAACCCTTACTTCCATTAGTTTTGAGTTCTGTCAGTCTATTCCTTTCTTATCCTTTTATTTTTGGGTACTCTTTGAAGTACCATTCTTGGTACTTTTCCTTTCTTCTGCTGCAATTCTTTCCTTTCTGCCCTGTAGAGGGTATTGTTAGTTACCATTGTTGGTACTTTTTCTGTTCCAAAAAGGAGAGGGGGGACTCTTCTGCTATAACTTGACTCCTATACTACCCGTTTGCTATGGCTGATAACCGGACTGGTTTTAAAAACTGCACTTCTTGAGGGCATAGGATCCCCAATTCTGATGCCCACAAGAAATGTGTATACTGTTTGGGCACTGCCCATTTAGAAACTGATTGCTCCATTTGTGCAGGCTTTAATTCTAGGGCTCTTAGCAACAGAAAAAATAAGTTGGCCCTGAGACGCTAGGTCTGAAAAGGGGAAGCCTGATTCGGCCCAAAAGGATAAAGACACCAAGAAATGGACCCCGAACTGTTATACTGTATCAGCTCCATCCTCCTGCCTAAAAATCAAAAAAGTCGGATCAGACACCTCTGGATCCTACTTCATCGAAGACTAGGGTTGCCTCGGATCAAATCACCTAGGTTGTCACCAAGCCAACTTCTCCTCGGTTCCATTCTCCTTTTCTTCCAGAAACCCAAAGGAAAGATTCCAGGCCACCATCAACCAGCTCCTGTCTTAGATCCTCCAGGAGCTTATTTGAAGCAGTGGTGGATAAGATGATGAGGAAGCTCCTCAAAGCTAAAATCCAGATGGGGTAATCCTAGCTCCAATCTCCTATCGGACCTGTGAGCCTGCCCACCACTGAACAGATGATATTTGCTTCTCCGATCCATCCCATGGTTTCAGAGCCCTCAGATCTGAGCTTCTTGAAGGTGTCCTTGTTATAGCTGGGCTTCTTAGACTCCGACCATGCTCCTGACTCACCAAGCTTCAATACACTTTCAAAGCAGGTAGACTCTTGGAGCTGAAGTGTTGGCACCGGCTCCAGCGGGTTGGAGTCTACTATGAGGTTATCTGAGCCATCCTTCTCTCAAGGTGCTCAGGTGCTTGACAGCTCGGGTCCGACTTCCTTCTCGAGGTGGGGCTCTGGGAGAATTCAGGGCTCACCCACAAAATGTTCTGCAGCAGCAATAGTAACTCACTAAGAAAAAGCATTTTTGCCTCCCATGAGCATCTTAGCTTAACAAATGCGTTTTGAAGTACATTCACACTGCACCAGTGACCTTCCACGGTCTTCCTTAATAAATAGCTTCTCCGTAACAACTGGGTAAACCACATAAACATACAATTATATAATAGTCTATAAGTAAACATTTTATTTCAAAGTGCTTTCATCCAAAAAACCATAGACTTCTTCAGAAATAAAACTACTCCACCCTATTTAAATACTGAAAATTTAAATACAACATCCAATCACAGGGGAATTAAATCAATACATTTAAAGAAGCAACATATCCACTAAAGGATTCATTATAAATGTATGAACATTAAATTAACTTTTACAATGTGTTTTCTAATGTACAAACCTCTCTATCATTATAAACTTAATCTAATTTATTAACTAAGAATATTTAAGCACTAAACTTCCCACTTTACTTCTTATACACAAAAACCTAAGTTTTTCAGCCTTCATTTTTAACACACTATATAAGGAAGTCATATCATTTAGACCAGGCTTGTGTGTCATTAAAAATTAGAAGTTATGTACTCACCATAACGTTCCATCTGAGTAGGTGTATTCATTTGTCTGCAACCTGTGGGTTATGGATCCGATATCGGATCCGAACAGGCATGGTTTTCCAGCTATGGATCCAAGCTCTCAGCTCCTCCCCTCACCCATAATGCCCTGCTCTACCCTCATGACCTCAGATCGAGTTTGCCAAAGCAACAATACCCTAAAAAGGGTAACAAAGAATATGCAGGAAACTGAAAGGCCAGGGGGATAGGAGGGCGGGATGGTTGCAGACAAATGAATACACCTACTCAGATGGAACGCTATGGTGAGTACATAACTTCTAAATCTGGAGTAGGATATTCATTTGTCTGCAACCTGTGGGACAGAGTCCCCAGCTACCTGAATCTTGGGCGGCCATCATGGAAGGATATTCCGAGCACCGGAGCCAAAGGATGCTCTACCCCTAGATGCAAGATCCAACTTATAGTGGGAAATAAACGATGAGATGAAGCCCACGTGGCTGCTGCACAAATATCATCTAGAGGAATCCTAGCCTTGAAGGCTGCCGAGGTAGATACTGACCGGGTTGAATGGGCATGAACACCTCCTGCGGGCCTTCCTGAAGCTTGATAAGCCAATAAAATGCACTGTGAAATCCAGCGGGACAGAGAAACTTTAGAGATTGGCTTGCCCAAATTGAATTTTGCAAAGGAAATAAACAGCTGGTCGGATTGCCTATGACCAGCTGTCCTGTTCAGATAAAATCTAAGTTGCCTGTGAACATCTAGTGAATGTAGCTTATATTCACCTTTGTTTTCATATTTAGGAAGAAAACAGGAGGTTAATGGATTGATTGATGTTTGCTTCAGAAGCGATTTTAGGAAGAAAGGACGGTTGGTCCTGAGGGAGACACGGTCCGGATGAAATACCAAGTAAGGAGGTTTAGCTGATAAAGCTTGAAGTTCAGAAACTCTCTTGGCTGATGTAATGGCTACCAAAAGGCTGTCTTGTAGGACAAGAATTTGAGATCCACCGTAGCCGCTGGCTCGAAAGGAGGAGCGGTCAAGGCCTGTAGGACCAAAGAAAGGTCCCAAGGAGGAACTGCTTGTTTTATAGGGGCCTGAGAAGAAAAGTACCTTTAAGAAATATTTTACACAATTTGGCTGACATAAGAGGATTAGAGTCATGGCCAATGTGATAGTGAGAAATTGCCGCCAGTTGAACTTTGACTGTGGAACTGCTGGCACCATCGTTAAAGAGAGTGGTTAGAAAGTCAAGCACTAAAGGGAGAGGAACCGTGAAGGGATTCAGGCCTTGCCGCTCCGCCACAAAGAGAAACGTTTCCATTTGCTTCGTAAACCTTTCTAGTGGATGGTTTATGAGCCGCCACCAAAATGGCCTTTACCGGTGAAGAAATACCGGGAGTCCTTATCAGGAGTGGAACTGGAGCAGCCAAGCGGTCAGCTTCAGGTTGTCCAGATTCGGAGGAGGAATGCAGGATGGATGGGATATCAGATCCGGGATGGGATCTAAAATCCAAGGAGGATTCACCGAGTGAGACCTTAGGAAGGGGAACCAGATCTGTCGAGGCCAGAATGGAGCAATGAGAATCATTCTGCAACCCACCCGAGAGGCTTTCTGAAGAACTTGGAGCATCAGAGGCAAGGGTGGGTAGGCATACAGAAGACCGGGTGGCCAAGCATGCACCAGAGCGTCTCTTGGGGTACCTCCGGGAGGAGGTATTAGAGCGAAAAAACTGTCGCACTTGGTGTTTGAGGGAGAAGCAAAAAGATCGCATGAAGGGGTTCCCCACCGTGCGAATATGCGTTCCGCTACTTGACAATTGAGAGACCACTCGTAAGGGGTCAGAATGGTGCGACTGAGCTTGTCCGCTAGGATGTTGGACCGACCGGGAATGCGTTGCTATTAGAAAGCGATTGGTGGAGGTTGCCCATTCCCAAACTCTCATGGCCTCTCGACAAAGAGGGTAAGACCTTGTTCCCCCTTGCTTGTTGATGTACCAGACAACAGACATGTTGTCTGATTGAATCGCAATTGTTCCCAAGGGAAGAAAGTCCTGAAGTGCTAGCAACGCTAAGAGCACTGCTCTCATCTCTAGAACATTGATATGCAGTAAGGTCTCTGAATCGTTCCACGTGCCTTGGACGGTCCGGCCCGCAAAGTGCCCCCCCACCCGAGGCGGGAGGCGTCCGTGGTCACCGTGGCGAGAGGGGGAGAAGCACAAAATGGGCGGCCTTTGTGGAGATCCGGGGAGTGGAGCCACCACAAGAGGGACCGCTTGCAAGCCTTGCTGATCGCTATGGGATGATGCATGGGGAGAGCAAGGTATGACCACTGTACTAAGAGCGTCCACTGTAGAATGCGCATATTGAGCCTGGCAAGAGGAAGAAGTGCTATAGCCGATGCCATGGACCCCAGAGCCCTCAGGACCAACTCCGCTGGAACAGAACTTGAATGGAGAATGGCCCGCACCTGGAGCTGCAGATTTAGAACTCTGTCCGTAGTGAGGAAGGCTCGTAAACTCCTTGTGTCTAGCCTGGCCCCTATAAAATCTAAGAGCTGTGTGGGCGCCAGGTTGGACTTTTTTGTATTTATTGTGATGCCCAGAAAGGGAGCAAGATGGAGAAAGGAGTCTCGCCAATAGAAGTAGATGCCTTGTTGGGGCGGTAAGCCAGTCGTCCAGGTAGGGAAAGACCTGCACCCCTGAAGCCTCAGGTGGGCCGCTACCACTGCTAATACTTTGGTGAACACCCTGGGGCTGTGGTGAGACCAAAGGGAAGGACCCGAACTGGTAGTGACTGGCTCCCAGCCGAAGCGGAGAAACCTCCTGGAGCGCCTGTCCATCAGGATGTGGTAGTACGCGTCCTTGAGGTCTATCGAGCACATCCAGTGATTTTCTCCCAGAAGGGGGAGAATAGATTGCAGAGTGACCATTCGGAATTTTTCTTTGGGGACTGCCAGATTCAAGAGAGAGAGGTCTAGGATTGGTCTTACTTCCCCCGTCTTTTTTGGCACTAAAAAGAATCTGGAGTAGAACCCTGATCCGATCTGGTCTGGGGAAACGGGCTGGATGGCTCTTTTCTTTAGCAGATGGCCAATTTCTGCCAAAGCGGCCTCCCGTTGACCGGGTGGGACGTCTGGGAGGGACTTCAACTTTGGAAGGTGAAGGAAAGGTATGCGATATCGCCTGGATATGATTTGGAGATCCCAGTGGTCCGATGTTATGGACTCCCGTGCCGCTAGGTGCCCCGAACGTCCCCGACTGCCTCCAGAGTAGAGCAGTCGGGCAACCCTCAGGGTTGCTGCGCGGGCCGTTCAGAGAAAGGTTCCCTGGACCCGAAGTTTCTGGGAGCCCCTCTGCCTCTAGGGCGGCGTCCTCCCTGTCCTCCTCTGCCACGGAAGGACTGGTTGTCCGGAGCAGGCTGGGACTGCTGCGACTTCCGAACCACATCTTCTTCTGACCCTTTTGGTTCCTAGAATAGGGCCTCTGGGGTGCAGAGAAGCGGATTCCGACGGCAGACAGCGTCTTCCGTCCTTTCGCTCTGGGTCAACGCCTCGCGAACGGTCTTGCCAAACAGAGCAGTACCATCAAAGGGGCGTTCGCAAACGACGCTTTGAAGGGCTCAGAAAATGAGTGACGGAGCCAGGCCTGACGTCTAGTGACCAGTCCTGTCCCGCAGCTCTAGCGGCGCCTCCGCTGCATGGGAGAGTAGCCGATAGAAGTATTTGTAACTGACCTAAGAGTGGCCATACGGGTGGAGTGCAGAACTCTGTCCTCCTCCGAAATGGACTCAGGGGGGGATGCAGCGTATTCCTTAATAAGATCTCGCTGCATCCGAATAACATGTGCCAAATAGTTCAGCGCCCTTACCGAGAAGGTCGCCGAACTGAACATCCGCTTCCCCAAGCGGTCCATCATCGAGACTCCTTGCTCGGTGGGTGGACTGAGGGACTCTCCTGAGCCAGTTCCTCTTTGTGGCCCGCCGTCAACATGGCATCTACCAGAGGCCCCTTACTCCAATGGGTCCGGTCGGATGGCGGACTAAGGATCCTATCCGGTCTTTTGGGAATTGGCTCCACGGTGTCCGGTTCCTTCCACGCCCTGGTGGTAATAAGGTCCACCACGGGTCGGCAGGGGACACCCAAGAGGTAGACGGGCCCCTTTCAAATGCCTCCAAGAACACGGACTCGTCCGAGGAAGACTTGGGGGCAGACCACCGCCCCCTTATACGGAGCATTTCCATGATGTCTCCAAAGGAGACATCCTCGGGGGGTGACCGTGGGGAGCCTTCCCCTTCCTCCAAGTCAGTGTCTTCTGTGAGAGACTCGGGAGTCAATGTGCCTCCTTTAGACGTATGCTTGAGGGACCTCCTCTGGGGGCTGTCAGAGGAGTCCTCGCAAGCAGCAATTTGCTCCATAGGAGCAACTTGGGGCACAGAAACGGGCTGTCCCAGGGGCCGGATGGTGGAAGCCTGGCCCAGTGCAGAGGGAGCGCGGGACGGAGCCGAAGCAAGTGCCAGGGGTCCGGAGACCCTCAACAGAGCCCTCTCCACCACATCAAAAGCCGAAGGAGCCGACCTCGACCAAAGGATCCGACAATCGGCTCCCCTCGGATCCGAGTGGACCGGAGCCGGCGCCGGCACTCGGATCCGGGACAGTACGCTCCGACACAGACGGCGCCGAAGGAGCACTGATCCCCGGATCCGGCTCGGATCCAGGCTCCGAGAGGTCGGGTCCGACGACTCGAGGGCAGGGTCGGATCCGGTACCAGTACTATCGGCGCCGACCCACCCCGGCTCGGCTGCTCGGCTCCAGCTGCTCCGAACCCGGATAGCGGGTCGGAGAAGGAGCAATAGGCTTAAAAGGGTGTTGAGCTCCCCGAGGGGAGGCAAGAGCACTCCCATCTGCATCTGGGCCTGGATGAACCTTCTCATCTTCCGGTCGAGATCAGCATCAGAAAGGCTATGGGTAGATCTCCGCGAGGCTACCGAGGTAGCCCTGGAGTGCCTCCTCGATAGCCTCGACGGAGATCGGGTCTCCTCCTCCTCAGGACCCGCTAAAAAGCACACAGGGGACCGGAGCCGAGAAGGAGGAGACCGACCCGACAACGGAGCCGCCGGAGAAGCCCGCTTCGCTGGCGGGGCGAAACAGAGGTCTCGGCCCGCCACTTGTGCTTCTCCCTCCGGTCCTTTTTAGTAGCATCCCTCTCCTCTCCAGAAGCGGGAGGTTGAGTCCCAGGAGCAGGAGGGGGTGCCACAGGGGGAACAACTGTAGCCACAGTAGTCCCCGAAGGAGTGGAGGCCGGAGCCGAGTCTGGCGGTAAAAGACCCGCCAAGACCAGCTTGGACCTCCGCTCCCTCAGTGCCCTGGGGTTGAACCCTGCACAAATGGAACAACCAGATGTGAGGTGTTCAACCCCGAGACACTAACACACGAGTGTGGCCATCAGCCGTTGAGAGCTTATGGCCACACTCGGAGCATTTTGAAAAAATAGATTTAGGCTGATCAGCCATAATCTATAAATCACTAAAAGCTACTGAAAGTAACTTAAAACAAAAAGACACACAGGCCTACACACACACTCTACGCAACAGCGAGGGGAGGGAATAAAAATTACTTAATTTAACTCAAATTAAACTCAAAATACACTTTTCAGAAAGGGAAACCTAAACTTTCACACAGAAAAACTCAAAGAACCAAAAAATTTTTTGATTTTACAAGTAATAAAATACCACTTAGCTGAGAGCTATGTACCCAAATCCAGTCACCAGCGCGGCAAACGAGATCTGAGGTCATGAGGGTAGAGCAGGGCATTATGGGTGAGGGGAGGAGCTGAGAGCTTGGATCCATAGCTGGAAAACCATGCCGGTTCGGATCCGATATCGGATCCATAACCCACAGGTTGCAGACAAATGAATATCCTACTTCAGATGTAATGGTCACAACAGTTCCTTTTGTTCCAATTTAATTTCTATATTCCCACCTCTGTCAGTCAGGGCTACTTTATTTATAATGAAAAATATGAATTTTTTAAAACCCAAGCACTCTAATAAGTGTTTATAAAGAGCATTACTTTGCCTTCCCTTTTACATTTCATATATGTGCCCATATTTTCTTTAACAGGTTGTTTTACCAACGTAATAACACAGACAGGAAATACAACTAGCTAAATATACTACCATTTCAGATTTACAATTACATTTACCTGGGCATGTTACAGTTCTATTCAAACCTTCTACAATGACATGCAGCTCATCAATAATGTATCTACAATACTTGCAGGTGCCACACCTGGAAATCTTAGAAATGTTGGCTTTAACACTATGTCTCACATATGTTTTCAAGACTGGCACCTCTTTTAGAAGTTATTTTAGGAGACATTCCTAATTTTGCTTATATTCAATGGGGAATACAATTTTCCATGTCTTTTTTATGATGTCTCTCATCCTATAAGCCTGTTGGTTAAATTATATTGCCATTGCACGCATTTTTTCATTATCTCCTTTATTTTTTTACGTTTTTTGTTACTACTAGGTTGGTAATACTTAGGAGTTGTCATCCCCAAAATAGGGGCAAACTTTGTACGTCTCCCCTTCATAATTTCATCTCTAAACTCTAATTTGAGGGATAAAGTGTAGTCTTTCCTTAAACTTTCACCAATTTATCCAATTCTGTCATGAACATTTCCTCCCTAGAAACTAATCTCGAAAGACGTACCATTTGACCCTTTAAAATATTTTTCTTTTGAAAAGAATGGAGACAACTACTGTAATTTAGTAAGAAATGTGAATAGGTTTCCTTACAATAAATATTACAAAAATTGTTCTCATGTCTATACTTAACAATGGTTATATCTAGATAATTAATCCTATGTCATAACTATATGTAAAAGTCAAGAATGAACTAGAGCCTTTTACTACTTCTACAAACTTCTGGAAAGATTCCATGTCATTCAACCATAAAATGAAAATATCCAGGAATCTAAAATAACAGTACAATTTATTAAAATAATGGGAATTAAACATCCTTGTTTGTTCCCAATTTGCTAAAACTAAATTTGCATAAATTGGAGCAAATCCAGTCCACATCGCAACACCAATTTTCTGATGGAAATACTCGCCATCTAAGTATACACAGCTGTTTTGAAGAAATAGAGATAATTCCTGTATGATGTATAACTCATTGTGACTCTTATTTGTACCTCTTAATAAGATGTTGTGAATGTGTTGTAGCCCTATATCGTGTGGCATGACTGCTAATAAGCTGAACACATCTATGGTCAAATAAAACATCAAGTCTTTAAAAAAAAAAGGTACATCATTAAAAAGCTCCAACAAATGTTAAGAATCTCTTATGTGACTTTCTTTTTTCCACCAAATTCTTGGTAGCGCCATCGTAAAGCTACTTGCTGCTTCAGCTGGCCAAAGGGGTGGGTTGCTTGGATTTTTTATCCACTTTCAGGAATTCCAACATTCCTGCTGTTATAATATCCTGACTAAATAAGTCATTTAAACAAAAATCTATTTTGACATAAGCCATATTTACATCATTTTAGTATTTACTTATATAAATTAAATAATCCATTATTAGGACACCCCTCCCCCTTTTTACTTGGCTTCATAACCCTAACGTTATTGCCTCTAACTTGAATTAATGCTTCTCTTTCTCCCTTGATAAATTATCCGGTAATCACTTAGAATTTTTTTAATACTAGTCTAAACTTACTTTCACATACCCTTTCAAAGGCAGAAACTAATGGATTGCTTGATGGCATAAACATACTTTTACTTTTTAATTTTGTCTGAAAACTCAGTGTGCAATTATTAAAAACATCTTAAAATTAAGTTGTCTAATGCAAAATATAAACTGAACTACCAACTTTCCAATATCATATTTGAATGCTGGAATAAATTTAAAACTTTGAATCAAGAAAAGTAATTATCATCAATAACAGACTACAATTAAACACTTTAAAACCATGAGTTGATGAATCAATAACGTCCATAGGAATTTACAAATGGGCAGCCATTCAGTACTCATTTCTGTATCTATTTTCTCCCGTTTCTCCCTTTCCTTGTACGACATTGTGGAATTGGACTGGTCATCTGCTGGTGAGAACGAAATGGACTCTTTTGTGTCACTCTCCCTGTAGATGTTTGACCTAAAAAGTCATTGCCCTGCAAGCTCTCATCAAGCAATTCAAGAGGAACACCGTTTGTCATATCATCACCTTCATGTAATACTTCACTATACGATTTTAATACCTTGTTAGCTTTTTGAGATAAAGCCTTGGGGTATGCTCTAGTTTCATCATACTCCAGCCTGTTTGAAGTTTCTTCTGCTTCCTTTATTTTTAACAACCATTTTATAAACCTTTTTAAAAATTTCCTCATATGATTTTTCACATGCATGAAGCAATAAATCATTTTATATACTACTGTTGATTAATACTTCTTGTTCCAAAAATTACATTCTGTTTATCAGCTATAAATAATTTCATAATCTTCACACCTGTATGATCAATTAATTCATGGTGCAGTACTGAATTTTCCACTAATCCAACTGGAAATTTCCAGCACCTCAATCCCCTTGAGACCTGTTTTAATTTAACACACTCTGACAAATAAATGCTGCCCATTTGTAAATTCCTAAACTTAATTAGGCAGTCCTCAAATTGTTTTAATTAATTTAACGAAATAGGTCTATTTGCAAACTGCAAACTATTTAATTTAAAATCTGGGTTCGCTAGCCAAGACCCCAAATTAAAAACAGTACCTCTTTCTATAGGATTTGGATGCACTAATAAATCTAGTGTCAAACAGTGTAAAGTGTTCCAAGGGTATTATATCATCCTTTGAAAGGTTCATGCCACTTGTAGTTGCTGGAATAAATTTAGAAAGTTCTTGAAGTAAAATTATTAAATCCCCCGATTTGAGTTCCGAGTCCTATTACACCAGGACAGCCTACCCGACTAAGCCACCAGCCAGATCCTAGGGACTCCCCTGCCACTTCCTATACCTTACCAGACGAGGTCCCTAGAAAGAGGACTTGTAAGAGGAAACACCTGGATTCCCCTCAGAAATCTTTTACTGAAGACACTGGTTTTGATGAAAGGGAAGTGTCCCCCAGATCTCTACCTGACAATATTTCCTTTGGAGAAATACTGGAAATTTTGAAGCAAAAAGGTGGATGGTCATCAGAATCCCCTTCCCAGGAGTCAGCTGGGCTAGATCCGAAGGCCTCCAGAAAAGCAAAGTCTTGGGTGACCTGTTTGGCTGATAAGCCAATAGATTTTGTCTCATACTGCGCATGCAAGGGACTGGATACTGTGGAGCCAGTTCCTGGTGACCATATAAATGTTTAGCCCCTGCAAAGGACAGAGCACAGTGGAGTAAAGGGGTCTGAGTAGATGCTATGGTTGTAGCAACAGCCATCAAAAACAGCTTGCAGAGCACATTGGTCCATCCCCCTAACAGGAAGTCTAGGGCCTTGGGCAGATTTGGAAAGCATGTCTACGTCTCAGCGAATTTTGCCCTGAGGTCGCGGAATTATCTGGCACACTACCAGGTTTCAAAGAGATCTGATAAAGGATCTTTCCAAATCTATTTCTGGGTCCATGTCCATGGGGAACCAGAATAAAGTTTCAGCACAGCTGGCCACCCTTCCGTCCATATCTAATGAGTCCATGAGGCTGATTCCCCATGCTGCAAAAGGCAGAGTGGTGGGTTCAGGCATAGCTGTAAGAAGACATGCCCTCCAAGTCTTCATTCATCAGTTTGCTAGATCTTCTCTGTTTGGCCCAAAAGTGAGGGAAACGCTATCCAGAAGTGAGCAAGAAGGAAAGCCCTTGTCTGCCTTTGGGATCGATTTCTCTACCCCTCAGAGACCCTTTTCATAAAATCAATGTGGAGGTAGAAAAATGTGGTTTTGTAAGTTCCAAGGTCCTTTCCAACACTCAAGAGGAGATGATTCTCCGAAATGCAGAGGAAAAAATTCTGAAGATGTCATCCTCACGGCAGATGTGACCCATAAAACCATAGTTTCAGGGATTCCTGCTCTGGCAAACCCTATCTGTGCTCTTAAGAAGTTGTCTGGCTACTTTTCTCTGAAGGCAGTCAGAGGACGCTTTTCTCTGGACCCAGAAATGTGGGCATCTATCACAACACATTCCTGGGTGCAGAGGATCATATCTAGAGATTATTGTAAACCATCTTCTCAAATTTCCCCCATAAAAATGGAGAAGATCCCCAATGTTCTACCCAATTAGAAGGACACATCAGCTCTAGAAGTAAGAAAGCTGCTAGAAAAATAAAGTCTTTCAAGAAGTCCCCCAGACCAGATAGGATTAAATTTACTCAAGATTCCTTTAGTGCCAAAAAAAGACAGGGGACTCGAGACCCATTCTGGACCTCACCAAACTAAATCAATACATAAAGATACTCAAAGTTCCAGATGGTCACGGGTTCAGTCCATTCTACCACTGTTGTAAAAGGATGACTGGATATGCGCAAAAGATCTTCAGGATGTGTACTATCACATCAAAATGAACAAGCACTCCAAAAGATAGCTGCACTTCCGGCTGGAAGACTGACATCAATTCAGAGCACTGCCTTTTGGTCTCACCACAGCCCCCAGCATATTTACCAAATGCATGGGAGTGGTAGCAGCTTACCTAAGACTGCTAGGATTCTGGGTGTTTCCGTATCTAGATGACGGCCTCCTGACTGCACCAACCAGGCATCATCTTCTACAAGCAAAGGGTTACTTGCTCCAGTTGTGCCACCATCTGTGCAGAGTCAGCTACAACAAATCACGTCTTATTCCTACAGAGAACCTGGAGTTCATAGGTGCACATCTAGACACAATCAGGTAGCATCTGTACCACCAACAGGACTACAAACCCTCAGATCCCAGGTAAGAGACGTAATCTCTCATTCCTCTTCTCTAGCATATCTAGTCTTGCAAGCCTTACAGTCCACAGCAGCAGAGATAACTAGTCCCATTGGCCAGATATCATATGTGAATTTTATAGTGGACCCTATCAGTTCAGTGGTCTATTCTTCAACAGCCTTTATGGACTCCAATCTGGACTACACAAATTTCAAGTAGTATCTCCTTTGGTGGATTTGTTTAAATGAAATTTCTCAGGGCTGCCCTTTTGTTTTACTTCTTCCAGTAGCCGCAGTCATCACAGATGTCTCCTATCTGGGGAGGGGGGATTTCTTGGTAAAGACAGTCCAAGGTATACGGTCCCCTCAAGAGGCCAATTCGCATACCAATGATCTTACAAAGAGAGCTGTCCTAGTGTTACAAGCCTTTCAAGATGCTTTCCCCTCCGGGACAACTGAGATCCAACAAGACAATATGTCTGGGGTCTGGTACAACAACAAAAGAGGAAAACAGGGTCCTATACTCTCAAGAGGCTATGACAGTGTGGCAATGAACAATCTCTTCTGGTCAATTTCTCACTGCAATGCATATAATGGGGGAATCCAATGTGCTTGCAGACAAACCAAGCAGTTTCATTCTGATGCCCCACATGTAGTCTCTTAATGTCAAAGTGGCAGAAAGAATTTTCCGTCAGTGGGGCCAGCCACATTGCAATCTCTTTGCTTCCCCCATCCACACGATGGTTCTTCTCTCTGCTCCCTCCTCTGAGGAAGTCACTAAGAGATGCTCTAGTTCACAATTGGCCTGCCAGTCTTCTCTATGCTTATCTCCCATACCTATGCTCATCTCCCATTACCTTTTCTCCCCAAGTTTCTGCAGAAAGCCTACCAGTTACAGAGGTCAGTAATCTGTACTCTCTCAAAAATTGCACCTCAGACTAGGAATTCTTTGTTTTACATTCACATACCTAACCTACATCACAACCATTCATACTAACACAACATTAGAAAACACTGCATTCCATATAACTCATACTTATACAAAATCAAACACACCCTCAGATTTACCTATCACTGCTGCATTATTTAAAGACAGCTCAATACTACGCATATATAAGTTTCACATAACCACTTCTTACACTAGAAAATATCACTTGGATCCAACACACAAGTATCACACACTATTAAATATATACCATTTATCACAAAGAAACTACTCACTTCAGGAGACATACACCCAAACCCTGGACCACTTAACACTCTACTATCAACCAAACAAACCTCTGACTTATCGATACTTAATATCAACACTTGTAGTATATCTAACAAACTTCCTGACCTACAAGCATTTATAGCCCACTACTCCCCAGACATACTAACCATTACTGAGACCTGGCTAAAACCAAACACCCAAGATGAGGAAATCCTTCCATAAGGCTATAATATATTAAGACAGGATAGAGTAAGCAAGAAGGGAAATGTAATTGCTATCCTCTTTAAAATTACAATCAACATAAAACCCCTACAAACCCCTTTACCTAAATTTCAAAATGCCGAAGTCCTATATATATATATATATGTGTGTGTGTGTGTGTGTGTGTGTGTGTGTGTGTGTGTGTGTGTGTGTGTGTGTGTGTGTGTATATATATATATATATATATATATATATATATATATATATATATATATATATCCCACCATTGAAGAAATCCTACACTGGACTACAGATAATCTTTCACAGGAAACCATCCTACTTGGTGACCTAAGTACTGACTGGTTAGCATGCAACACTAACAACCCCACTAACCACATCAATCTCTCTTTTTTCCCAACTCATCCAAGAACCCATTAGAATAGATAAAAAAAATCTATACTAGAATGGATGCTAGTCAATTGCTCCAAACAACTACCAGACAGGATGCCTACCAGACACTCTACGGTACCATCTCCCCACAGTCCTTCATAAAAAGCACCAACTTAGCTAAGCCCATAGCTTTTAGACAAGCCAGAGATGACTGCAAACTAAATATACAGGATCTTAACTCCATTCTAAAACAATGCAATTGGGAACCACTTAAAACCCCAAGTACAGACCAGGCAGGCGACTACTTTAATAGCACTTTCATTAATGTCCTAAATTTAGTTGCACCCATTAGGAAAGTTAGAGTTAAGAAACTACACACCATGGCTAAGTAGGGACACAAGAGCCCTACTGAAGTCAAGAGACAAGGCTTGGAAAATGTGGAAAAGAGAAAACACTAGCCTATCCAAACAAAACTACCAACAACTCAGAAATCAGGCCAAGAAACAAACCAAATTGGATAAACAGAATTATTTTCTTGTTGCCCAAAATAATCACTCAAAGGACCCTCAAAAGGTTCGGCATACTATCAACTCACTGTTAAAAACCAGGTAAAACCACCACTCCAACTCCCACCCCCACCAACAATACTAAAGATATGGCCTCCCAATTTAATCAACACTTTACAGAATCTATCCAGACTATCCTCCCACCTATCCAAAAACAAACTTTCAGATATCTCAACAAAATACCCTGATAACATCCCCTCCTTAACTCTCATATCTGTTACTACCTCTACTATTAAAAAACTCCTCCTAAAAGTGAAGTTTACCACCCTTCCTGCAGACAATCTTCCTGCTAACTTCCTAAAAGTAGCTTCTGAGTCCATTTCTTAGCCTATATCCATCCTTATCAATCACTCCATACAGGAAGCCTGCATCCCTCAACTATGGAAAGTTTCATATAATATTCCACTTCATAAAGGTGGTAATTCCTATGATTTCTCTAATTATCGTCCAATTGCGATTCAACCCACTCTATCTAAACTACTCGAAAAATGTATATAGTCTCAAGTAATGAATTTTCTAAACTCACACAATCTTCTCTCCTCCACACATGGCTTTTGGCAACACCATAGCACAACTGCTCTTCTCTCTTTTACTAACCTGGTAAACCAACACAGAAACATCAACTTTGTATCTGCTATATTTGTTAGACCTCTCGAAAGCATTTCACATGGTCTCACACTTCCTACTTAGACACCCTTGCCTCTCTAGCCTTTGCCCCTCCAACTATTACCCGGTTTAAAAATTATCTGTCGGATAGGCAGCAGTCTGTCCAATGGCAAGGCATACTCCTCTACACCTAACAAACATAGGTATACCATAAGGCTCTATATCAGGTCCTCTTCTTTTCTCGATTTTACTAACAATCTTCATACCTCCACCCACCCTGCTACACTCATACAGTACGCAGACGATTATACTCTTATCTGCTCTGCACCCTCACTTGCTACGTTACAACTCACTCAGGATTCCTTTAGCTTAATGGAAAATTGGATTAATTAGATCCAACTTATCCTAAATCCCAAAAAGACTAAATTGGTCCCCCCCCTCAACAAATCTATTCCTACCTCTCTATCCTTCTCAATTGCTTCCAGAAATGGTACTATCACCACCCCCTCTGATCACACCAAACTACTGGGTGTAAAAATCGACAAAAAACTACAGTTTGACGTCCACATTTCCCAAACCATCAAAAAAGTCCATAGAAAAATGGGAACACTATACAGACACAAAAACCTTCTCTCCAAACAAGCAAGAATTTCCCTAGCCCAAACCCATCTATTGTCCACTCTAATGTATGCAGCACCAATCCTTACCCATATCAAAAAACATGATCTTGCTAGACTTGTGACATGTTACAACAAAACTTCCAAGTTTGCTAATAACTGCACCTTCAGAACACATCACTGTCAGGCTCTAAAGGAACTAAAATGGTTGGAATTTCCCCAACTACTCAATTACCATCAACTAATCATTGCCTACAATATTGTGAAACATCCCGATAGAACCCCAGTACTAAGTCACCTACTCACGCCCTACAAATCAAATCTTCCCCTTCGCTCCACTGACAAATCACTCCTTTGTATCTTTAAGGCTAACACTGCAGGTAAAGCATTATTCTCCCATAACGTAGCTATATCCTGGAATAACCTTCCCCCGGCTTTATCTTCTGCCTCCACTATTACGCTGTTCAAAAACTTACTTAAATTACACAATGAATTCCTGGCTAAGTCCATGCATTACCTAACCTTCACTGTTTCTACCACCCCAGATAGCTTCATATCCAATTTTTCCTACTGTAATTTTTGTACAGTATCATGAATTTTATTTTCTGCTAAAGTTTCTAATACTTATACTATCTCATGCTAAACTTGCACTAAATTTCTAAGTAGTCTGTCTCTATAGTCAGTTATGCTTATCTAGTGTCAATTTCTGTTTCTGTATCGAAAGTTGTATTTATTATCTAGTGTCAAATTTTGTTTTTTGTATCAAACGTTGTATTTTTATCTATTGTCAATTTTTTGCTTCTGAATAGATTATCATATTGTTATCATATTGTTCAGCTATTTGTTTTTCTGTACTGAATGTGGAGCTTTTCTCCCCGGGCCTCCACTGTAAATGGACATGTGTCCAGTTGGACTATCCCGGTAAACAAATGTAAAATAAAATTAAAAAAAATAATCCTCATTGTACCCTTTTGGTCTTGTCAAATCTGGTTTCCCTTGCTGTAGCCTCATCTTCTGTATCTATCTTGGACATTGGACCCCAGTCCAGATCTCCTGTCTCATCCAACAGGAGTAGATCATCCAGACATAACAGGCCTCAAGCTAACCTCGTGGTTTCTCCAGTTCCAGTGATGGCTAGACAACCCAAGCTTTCCTCCCTGTCCGACATATCCTCTTGTCCTCATAAGACTTTTATTAGAAAGGATTACAGAAGCAAATGGAATTTATTTTCTATCTGGGCCCTCCAAAGACATTTGGGATCCTTTTTTGCCCCAATTTCTGCAGTCCTAGATTTTTAGCATCCCTCTTCAAAGACAGGGCTAGCTTCGCTATTATCAAAGTCCAGCTGTCTGCCAATTCAAATTTTCACTATGGTGGAAATCACACTTTTTTGGCTTCTTTTAACTTGTGCAAAACCTTTCTAAAAGGCATCTTATTGCTTAGGCCCCCAGTCATAGACTCTTCTCCTCCTTGGGATTTATCTACTGTACTTCAAGTTTGACCCAAAGTACATTTAAACCCATCAAATCAGACTTCGAATTCTCCTGGAAGACCCTTTTCCTAATTGCCATTACATCAGCTAGACAAGAGTCTGAACTCAGACCTTTTCGCCAAAGCCTCTTTACTTAATTTTTGATAAGGATAGGGTGTCTATGTACTAACCCATCCTTTTTAAGTTGGCTGCGGAGTCCGATATCAATCAGGTCACTAACTTTCCAGTTTTATTCCTAACATTTTCCAGTAAAGATGAAAATATACTGCATCTTTTGGATGTCTACAGACAACTTTATTTTTATCCTCATAGAACCAAAGATTTCAGAAAATTTGACCAATTGTTTGTCTCCTTTTCTCATAACAAATTAGGCATGAAATTTTCCAAAGTGACATTAGTCAAATGGTTGACTGCCTGCACATCCTTTGTCTATAAACAGAGAGGTCTGTCTTTGTCCAAGATGCCTAGTGGTCATTCAACCAGGTTTATGGAAACCTCTTCAGCTTTTTGGTCAAGAGCTTCAACAGATGACATTGGTGCTGCTGCCACTTCATCCAGTGTTCATACTTTTACTGCTCATTACAAACTGTACTTGATTTCTAGGAACACAGATGCCTTTGGCTCTGCAATACTCTAAAATATCCTTCCAAGAGGCCCACCACCGGTTTATCTAGCTGGGAACTCTGTCCCATCATTTAAGGATCGAATGACAAAAGACATCAGATACAAAAGTCATGTACTCGTAGCGACTGATCTGTGTTGCCCATTTTCATTCTTCAACTTCCCACCCTTCTAACCCACTTCCCTTTGTCTGGAGGACAGCTAAGGGATATTTCTTGGGAACCCTTCGATTCTTGTTTGAGCTCCAGTTTGTCTCTGATGTTTCTTCTCTGCTGATTCTGTACAGAATAAACTACTGTTTCATGGGAGCAGCAAACTCAGTCTGGGGTATGTTAGGTTGGTGGGGCATTGCAAGTAAGGGAGGAGCTCGAGAGTTGGATATGTGAATCTAGTGAAAGCAGCCGAGCAAGATCTGAGGCTAAAGAAGAATGAAAATGGACAACCCAGCTCCATCATTATGGAAAACATTACTTTTGTTTCCTCTTTGTTTCAACAACACTTGATACAAATTTTTTGCCGAAAAATACAAGCTTTCCACATAAAATTAAATTCTAGAAGGAAGGCTTTCCCAAACAAGGACTTATCTGCCCAGCTTGAAGATTGCAACCAAGTGACAGGATAACAATGGGACTACTAAACAAGAGTAGAGCCTACTTTGGCAGCAATCTCTGGGTGCTCCATTGAAAAGGAAAGCTAAAAGCCTCAGAGTGCTCCGGGCAGGGGGTGCACCTGAAAGGACCCAAATGGTTGAAGGATGTGTAAACTCCTAACTTACATTTGCAAATGATGATACATGTATAAATATCTTGATTTCTATTCCTTGCAAAAAATTTGGCACCCCTATGACTCCATTTTATTTTAGCTACGTACACAACAAACATATTGCTTATATCAGATGATGCAGGGATACTTACCTACTCATGCCCTAGCATATAGTCTTGGTTGTAGCTGAAAACGGCCTATCGAGAAGCCTACTTATTTACCAGTCAAATTATTAAAGAGGCCAAATTCATTCCTCCCATTCCCTCACCCACAATGGGTGGTGAAAGCCAGATGGTTATTTGACCACCATTACCTGCTAATAAAGCATCTTGCTCATTTATAAAAAATTGTTCCTTGCCCTTCACAATGCTAAGCAGTATTGTGCATTAGCACCTGTTAATCAGAACTCGCACTGTTCTATTCCCTAGCTGTGATCCTAGACCTTCTGGCGAATGCATGTGGTGTACTTCAAGCAGCTCTTACCCCCAATCAGCAATCATTTACTCAACCTCCACCAACCTTCTTTTATCAGCTCAGTTACAATCAAATGAACCTGAGTTTCTAGATCTACAGTGAGCCCACTGTTTGCAGAGTTGTCTAAGCCTGGTTACGCCATGCTACGATTTCTCCAGATTTCTCCTTGCTTTTTTTTTTTTGACTCTTCAGGTGCTTTGGGCACATACTGGTGCTGTCACAGACTGCCTACCATCATGGCTTGGGATAAAAGTTGGAGATGTAGTGCAGTTTTTCTCAAAATGGGAATGGGGATAAGGGGAGGGCTGGATCTTAATCCTTGTGCAAAAAAATATAGTTTTACGATGGTATGAAACCTGGCATCATTCATTATTTTACAGCTGTGCTTTTGAGATTACTGTGCACCCTAAAAAGTGGATACTCTGCTAACATCACCATTACTCCTCAATGCCATCCCCCAGGTAGAGCAGCAAAGACATTTTGGGCTCATCTTTGATCTAAATTTATTTAAAACACGTACTGACACAGCAGTACAAAAGGCCTGAGAACTAAAACTCCTGTATAAATGTTCACATCTTTCTCGCCTACTTATGTGAAAGTCTCTGGAGGTACACATACTCATCACTGTGTATTACTAAAAAGACCCACTGACTGCTACAATGACATTCCTCTTAAAACAGCCTTGTCTTTAACATTCTTAACCTCTAGCAATGTTCTGCACTACACTTTAGTCAAAAAATCTAATTAGTCCCTTAAAAGAACGTCAACAAATTATGTCCTCACACTGGATGTGCTACCTTTCAGACCATAGGTTCATAGGTTCATACTAGGCTATCTGCCCTAGGGCATTTATAAGCCTAGCCAGAGTTGTGTGGCTTTCACCACCCCTTAAGTTGAAGAATACTATACCCATTAGTTTGCTGTGCCTCTGTCCAGCGGTGATACAGAGATGATCCCCGGGGTAAACCTACGATCTCCCATCCACTGGTCAAGATTCCTCTTGAACAGAGCCAGCGAGGTGCTCTGTCTCACATGGACCGGGATTCTGTTCCACAGCATAGGGAGTCTCTGCGTGATGAATCTGTCCCTCCAGCACGTCCTATTTATATCCTTGTTGAGGTTTAAGTCTCTTGCTCTTGTGGCTCTGGATTTTTTGAGGTGGAGCATGTCCATTAATTCCAGGTTGGACATGGCCTTGTATGTCAGGCACAGGTCACCTCTGAGCAGACGGTATGCGAATGAAGAGAGCTGGAGTTTCTTCAGTCGGGCAGCATACGGCATATTTTTGAGCCCCTTTATCCTTTTGGTGAGGAACTTTTGGGGTCTTTCCAATTGCTGCATGTGTCGGGTAAGATACATTCCGAATGGGGCATTGTACTCAATCATTGGTCTGATAAGTGAAGAGTACAGGGGAACAATGACCTCCCTTGATCTGGATGTGAATCCCTTCATAATCAGGTGGGCAATGTAGAAGGTCCTCCTAACCACTTTGGCAATGTGAGTGTCAAAAGAAAGGTTACTGTCAACTTGGGTCCCCAGGTCCCTGATAACCTCTTCTGTGCTTAATGGATTGCCACCTATGTGGTAACTTGGGGTTACCTTGTTTTTACCAAAGGGTATGACTATACATGTTTTGGCGTTTAGCTTAAGGCCATGGCTCTGGCACCAGTTATCCGTTTCTATGAGACCTCTCTGAAGGATATCTGTGTCTGATGTATTTTCAACTATGGCGCCCAGTTTGCAGTCATCTGCAAACTTTGTCAGCCACAATCCTCCTATGTTTGCCTGCACTTCTGAAAAGTAGATGCCGAACAAGAGGGGGCCCAGCACTGAGCCCTGTGGGACACCGCTTGTGACCGGCTTGGAGTCGGACATGGCACCAGCAACTCTAACCCTGTGGGTTCGTCCTTGAGCCAGTTTGCAACCCATCTTGTGACATATGGGTTTACATTTAAGCTGGTGAGCTTTTCTACGATACCCAAGTGGGGTATTGTGTCAAAAGCTTTTGCGAGGTCAAGGTAGGCTGTGTGAACTGCCTTACCCTCATCAATGGCCTTGGTGACTGTTTCAAAAAAGTCGACCAAGTTCAAGAGGCATGATCTGCCCTTGACAAAGCCGAATTGGGTAGGATCCAATGTCTGTAGGTCCCCTATGTCTTTATTTATGAGTTCCATTATGATCCTCTCCATAGCTTTGCAGACCAGGCTTGTTAAGCTTATGGGGCGGTAATTACCAGGGTCCGTAGAAGCACCGCCTTTGTGGAGTGGGACCACAGTTGCCGACGCCACTCTTTGGGCACGATCCTGTGGTAAGGCTAAGATTAAACAGCAGCCTTATGTGTGGGTTTAGTTCCTCATTGAGTTAGTGTAGCACACAGCCGGGGACACCATCCGGTCCCATTGATGCTGTGTTTTTAGCTTTAGAGAGAGCAGCTCTCACCTGGGCATTTGAGATGATTGGGAGGCTACACTCTGCTGGGATAGATATTTCTCCTTTTGGGGGGGAGGGAGGGGAGAAATTTGCACTGAACCTGTCTGCCAGTATGTTTGCAATGTCTGTGGGTTCAGTGATTTTTGTATCATTTTGGACTAATTCTGAGCATATCTGGGAGTTTCCACCCAGATTTCTAACACAGCTGAAGAAGGCCTTATGATTGTCTTTTGAGTCCTTGGCGAGTTTTCTCTCAAAGTTGGCCTTGGATGATTTTATGAGTGATCGTAGTTTTTTACTAGTATTGATCAGAGATGTCTTCCCTTTTAGGGATTTTGCTCTATCTTGTAGTAGCTTTCTCCTCTTGTTGTAAAGTTTGTTTATGGCTGGGGTCCACCAGATCGGGCGCTTGCCTTTGGTGGAAAGGGTCTTGATTTTATTTGGGATTGCTTGATCCATGCAATCCTGGGGGTGCTCGTAGAAAGCATTTGTAAGGGATTCAGCAGCGTGGGTTGTGGTTTCCAATGGCTCAGGGGCCTTGAAGGATACCACACCAGTCTTAAGAAGTGTGAAGTTGGCTTTTGAGAAGTTCTTCACTGTGGTCTTTTTTGTTGGGGGGGGGGGCGGGATGTGAATCTCCAGTGAGATTAGTTTATGGTCTGATCTCACCAATGAGGGATATACTTCCGGTGTGGAGCATTTTGTCCCCATGTTTGTGATGATCAGGTCTAGCATATTTTCACCTCTTGTGGGAATGGTGACAAGTTGTTCCATAGCATTTGAGTTTATGAACTCCAGGAACCTTTGGGCTAGGGTATTGGGGCTCGAGTAATGTTACCAGTCTATGTTTAGGTAGTTGAAGTCACCCAATATGATGGTGTTTGGAGAGACATTTATACTCTCCAGTGTCTTCAGGAAGGCTGTGTGGGGTTCCTGAGTTTGAGAGAATGGCCTGTAACATGCTACAAACTGTAGAGCACTTTTGCCTATGGTTAACTGCACCTGAATGGTCTCTGGTGCTTCGTGAGTTGCCACCAGCCTGGAGGTGTGGGTATCCTCGATGAATATGGATACACCCCCTCCTTTTGTGGTACGGTCCGGGTTTTGGGGCCGGAACGCATGATATGAGGTAAAACCTGATAGTGCCGGGGTGCTCTCAGGAGCCTTGAACCAGGTTTCAGTCACAGCACAGACATCAATGTTCTCCATACTGAGAAGGGCTTCGAGGGCGTGCATCTTGAGATTTAGACTTCTGGCATTGAGCAGCATTACCCTTAGTTTTTTTCCATTATTGTTTTCTAGGGCGGTGGGTTTAGAATTTGAGCCTTGTCTAAAAAGGCACTATGGGGTGGCAAGAGCCTTTGCCAATATCCGGAAACCCAGGGGTGACAGGTGCAAGCCGTCCCTTGCGAAGCAGCGTGGCTTGTCAAGCATGTCATTCCAGGCAGACAGACATTGGATCCCCTTAGATTGACACCAGAAATTAAGCCAATTATTAAAACTGATCATTTTGTCTCTGTATTGTGGCATCATTCTTGGTGAAGGTAGGATACTGCTCAGGGTCAGGGTCATACCAGCCTGGGCTACATTATCTGAGAGCTCCTTTATGTCTCTTTTCATGTAGTCCAGGGAGGTACGTCTCAGGTCATTCACACTGGCATGACAATCACACTGGCATGGACAATGACTGAGTCATACTTGTACTTGCTGTGGAGTGACCTGAGTGCTTGTGTTATGTGGCGGATTCTAGCGCCAGACAGGCAGCTTACTGTGACCCTCTCCTTGTTCAGTCTGGTGAGTGGGACGTCAGTGTGTCTGACTATGGAGTCACCTATGACAAGTGTGTCTGGCATTGTGTTTGGCCTTAAGGGCTGTGTCTGTATTGACTACTGGGCCAGATATTAGGAATCAATTTCTAAAATCAGAAAACCAAGACTTCAACACTAAGCTAAAGGAGCAGAATTATTCAACTCCAACAGCCTGCTGTTATTATGCTAATTTGTTCATATTAATACAAACAGTTAATCTGGTAATACATTTTATCATCATATGGTAACACTCTGTCAAGCGATATCTTTTGGAATTATAAATTCTGCATGTTCACTGTCCTTCGTTAATGGGCACAGTGCGTTTGCATTTTGCATGCTTTGTGGAATGTACTATTTACATTTGTTACTGTTTATATATTTATTTTGGGGTATTCACAGAATCAATCTTGTCAAGGGGTCTCCTTCCCTGGATAACTTGAGTAGCATCTCCTGGACTGTCTCCCAGTCCCAAAGAAGGTTCTCCCATGCTAGAGAATCATCTTGTAGTTGAAAATAAACTTTTTTTCCTCTCTCTTCACTTGCCAAAGCAATAGGCAGTCCACAGGATGGCTGGGTGCTTGAGGAGCTGCACCTAATCAGCAAGCAGCAACCATATTATTTCTTCCACTCTTCTTGAGTAGACTGGTGAAGAAGACATCTATGCATTTTGTGTAGACTCAAGGATGCACTTTGCATGTCAACATTTTTAGCAGTGGTGGCAGGGTAAAGATTTAAGTGGGAGAATAAGTACACTAAGGATCAACTATGGAACAAATGGATGAATTTTGAGTTGGGGACTTGGGTAGCAGAGGCTTCTTAACACTACTGTTTTGGGTTGCGACAAAAGTTGTGAGACCAGTAAACTGTATATTAGTATTGTTAGGGAAAGTAATGCAGTAAAACATAATCAAATTTAAACTAATCTGGCACTCTACTACAGCAACAGGTTATCTGGATGGAAGTATTAGATACTCTGGTAGATGGCCTTAATAAATTGGATTCAGATGGTAAAGCTCTAGTAGTAGCTCCTACCTGACACTAAGGTTCAGGGGGATACAAGATACTGGGTACTATTAGTAATGCCCCTACAAACAGGTTTGCGACTTTAGTTAGTGACCGTGATTCAGGCTACCAATTAGTCCCTTAAAAGAACGTCAACAAATTATGTCCTCACACTGGATGTGCTACCTTTCAGACCAAACTGCTGTATTGACTACTGGGCCAGATATTAGGAATCAATTTCTAAAATCAGAAAACCAAGACTTCAACACTAAGCTAAAAGAGCAGAATTATTCAACTCCAACAGCCTGCTGTTATTATGCTAATTTGTTCATATTAATACAAACAATTAATCTGGTAATACATTTTATCATCATATGGTAACACTCTGTCAAGCGATATCTTTTGGAATTATAAATTCTACATGTTCACTGTCCTTCGTTAATGGGCACAGTGCGTTCGCATTTTGCATGCTTTGTGGACACCGATGGCTTAAGCAATAATCTTATCAACTCAAATAGTAAGAGGCCGAGGAGTGAAAATCTTTGAATGAGGAATCAAAAATTTCTCAGAAGTATAGGAAGAAACACAGGTTATCAATTAAAGTGGGACTATGAGTGCCAATAGTTTGTTTCCTAGGATCAGATTTACACAGAACAAGTCCAAGGTAACCTTAAAACAGGCATATTCAATTAGGTCTAAGAAAATGTTTAAAGTACTAGACTCAATACTGAGAAGGCTAACAGATATACTCCATAAGATAAAATGTAACTCTTAAAAATTACTTGCTTGAGGGACTGTAAAATGTCAGATATTGGTGAAGCTATTGATAACATTAGTTAATACATCTGTGTATGATTCAGTAATTGTGGTGGCTGGCTACAATGATCTGGACAAGACAGATATGGGCACCTCTACAAGTGAGATAAGAAAATATTTTTATAAGCACAATAGCTGGATTCAGATTAGTCGTTTGTGATAGACTTCCAGACCCTCGTCACTTAGAATTTCTTCAAAGTCAGTCTAGAATGATGGCAAATATTGGACAGAATTACTATTTAAATCTGTTACTGCAGACATATTTTAAATACATCAAGATGAATTCTCCAGGTGGACTGAATGGATTTTTCCTGAGAAGTACTATGGATAACTTGACTGTGTTTAGGGTATTTGTTCCAAAACAGGGTACTTACATACCAACATCTGGAAGAGGGCAATACGTAGTTGTCATCAGTAAATGTTCCATTGTTGAAAAGTGCAGGCCTACCAGCTTAACTAGTATTATGGGAAATGTTTTCAATGTCATTTATGTTAAGACGTGCTTTTTTAGCAGGTTGTTCCTGCTTAACTAACCTGATAAGTTTTCATCAAAACATTATACCCTCTATAGACCAAGGCCTTGCACCAAATGTAGTAAAAATTTGCCAAGGCCTTTAACACAGTGCCTCATGATGCTAGAATAAGCACAATGCAACAGTTAAAAATAATTATAAACAGTACAAGATGGATGAACAACTAGCTCAGTGATGGTGAACCTTTTGGGTTCGGTGCGTCAGAAATTCAGAAAATGCTTAACTTAACTCTGCTTGCGTGTCACCCCCTAACAATAAATAAATAAATAAGAGCTATGGACAGTTTTAAACTACTAGTACTATTAATTTGAGACTACATAAAAACAATGAATGTGAATTAATATACATTTTCTGAAGTAAAATTAGTCTATGCATCTAATTATGGTCATTATTAAGTTTAAAAAGGTGCCAGTTTTAGGGAGGATTAAGAGGGACAGTTGAGAGGAATGTGAAACAGCAAACTCCTAGAAATGCAGACTACTTGCCCTTTGAAGAAGTGTTACCATGAAGAGAAAATGTCAGCACTGCCCTTTGAAGGCGATCGAGAAAGTATACCAAAATAGTCTTTGTGGTTAATAACTTATTTACATCTGCAGCAGTGTTGTTGAACTGGTCCTGGCACAAAATAATTAAATGCACTTCACACAAGCAACAAATGCAAAAGCAGTTTCTTTGGTAACGTGGGGTGTTGGTGAACACTAGTGTGTCACCTTTAACACACGTCATAGGTTCGCCATCACTGAACTAGCTGAAAGGAAGGAGGAGTATGGTTAGGATTACGAAATGCCCAAGTATAAAAACACTAGAACTGGTGTCCCCTCAGTGGCCAGTTCTGGGACTCATATTATTTGTTCTGTTTATATCCAAATTTCCAAATCAGGAGAACATGCGACTCAGTGAACATGTCAATGATACTAATGTTGGTAGCATTGTAATCAACAGTAATAATCAACGATCGTAACCAGGTTAGTCTGATATATATTTACAAGCATCAGAATCAAGCAGTAGGAAGTTTAATGCTAAGAAATTTATGTCAATACATTTTGGCAAGAAAACTGGTTATTCTTGTGCCTTAGACAACCATGTTCTGACTTTAGCCAGTCATGTAAGGGGATTTGGGAGTTACTGCGGATCTGAGCCTACGGTATGATCAAAACCTCAAAGGGCTGATAAGATGTTAATGTATAATTACTGACATCAGGCAAGGTTTCTCAAGTAGAGATGAAAAGGATTAAATTCCATTTATAGCTATAGAAAGATCCAACATAGAATATATTGTGGATCGTTCTGTATATAATTTTCCCCAATTGAAGAAAAAGTGTAGAGAATGTTCAACTAGACAAGTAAGCTGGGGTTAAATACTATACATATAGGGAATGATTGAAATATACAACATAGTTTTCTACAGGACACAGTTTATAAGGCGATCTACCAATGTTTTATGAATGATATTAAAGCTGCAGCAATGGGTATTAGGTTTTCTAAAGACCATATTTGAACAATAATTATCAACTTTTCTGGAATGCTACCCCAGTCTAGATCACAAGTCCACCGTTGTGCTTTTTTTCATTTTTAACCTGATAGACTTTAGAACATATTACAAACACACTTAAGTTCGGAGAATGTTAAGATTTTTAAGAAATCCTTAAACATTTGATTTGGAAACTGAATAGAATATGAGAGCCCATTTTATCATTTAGCAAACTCTTAAATGGCCCTGCTGGACCGGAGCTTGAAATTCATAGAAATGAACACTGAAAAAGGGTCTGATGGCAAGCCCACTCAACTTTAACAAATGATTGAAGAACTTCTGCTGTGACAAATCGTCTGCTCCATTACCAGCACTATAATTACAATAGACTACTTTCAAGGTTTTGTATTTTAAGGCAGCAGCTGCACAACAAATGCAAATGCACATTAGTTTTACTACTGGGGTGACAGACTGGAGTTAAAAGTGCTTGAATTGTGTGTAGTGCTTCTCTGTCCAGAGACACGAATTAAGTTAAGTACAGTGTCTTAAAGTGACGTTAAAAGCTTTTGGAACATAAGCTGCTTCAAACTGAGGCTGCATCTATGAAAGATCCGAGTATTAAAGAGAAAGGGGTTTGTGAAAACTATCACTGCAAAGGGAAAACCTGAGCGGACAGTAATCTATACAGTATCACTGAAGAAACACTTTCCTGAAAGAAACTGGCACCATGGTGAAACAGAACTATGCGTGATACAACTGCAATAGTGCATGGTGTACAAAAAACGGCATAAACAAGGAATGCTGGGAAGAAGTTCAAACAGTGTGCTTGTTATGGAAATGCCGTCCTTTCCAAGATACAAACTACACAAATTTTTAAACATTCATTTTCTAAAACTACTGAAAACATCATTCTATTCTGGCCATTTCAGCCTGATCAAGGTAACGGCATTCTGAATTATCTGCTATCCTGAAAGGACCAGCTTTTATTTTGTACCGAAAAAATGTGTGAAAACTTAACTTGCACCTTAAAAGAAAGGATGACAATGACAGTTGCATCAACAGGCATGTGTTGTAATTGTGCACTTTGCACTACCAATGTTTGCTGGTTGTCTATTTATCTGATAAGAATTTCATCCTCCATAACCAGCAAGGCTGATAAAACAGGCTTTAGAGCTACCTAACAAGTCTTAAGCTACCATGAGGAGTCTCCCCACTTATGTCTGTTCAGATCTTTCCGACTGAATTTCATGTTTTGTTGGTGAAAACTGCCCCAGGCTGCACTTACTATTTTTATGGCATATATAAGAGTTCAGCGAAAGTGGAAGCCATTTTCTTCTTCCACTTTCACTGTATACTTCTGCCTTATTCATTTTACTGAAAATACTCATTCCTTCTTGGAGATCCTGGCCTTAGTCCCCTTAATTTACAATGGCTCAAACTTTGCACAAGTATGCCTGAATCATGGCAATTCTACCTGCTAATCAATGTACATAACATTTTGGTTTGGATGACTCCAGTAACTCTACAGATACAAATTGTCAGGATTAAATTAAACAAAGCAAAAATGCAAGAAATCTAGATTTGACTGATTAATACAACAGTCCTTATCAATTAACCTGATTCAGCTGAACTTCACGTTTCACCCTCCCTTTTCAAATAGAGAAAACAAGCAAAAACAAAAATTACCAGCAAAGGTCCAAAGATCATCCACAGATCAAAAACAGCAATAAAGCAAAAAAATCCAGATGACCACCATGGCTTAAAAGAACAGCAATTCTGGACAAGTGCTTTCACGTATAACACTACATTTTCTCAAGTCTTCAATGAAAATGTAACCAACATATACACATTTTATAGTCAAAACCACATCAATTAACCAATTTAAAATTAATACATTAATTAAAAGTTTTAATAAATCAATTACTTAAAAATTCAGTTACAAATTCATTTAAAGGGGGCGAGCGTCCAACTCCGGTTTTATACATACATAATTGTTTAAACCTGGAAACGCATGCACTTGCAACTTTAAAATCCACTTCAGCTCTACCCGTTCCACTTGACTGTTTAAATTCCCTCCTCATATGTTCACTACTATTTGCAAGACTCTGAACCCAAATTCATGTGCAGGAAGTTCCACAATATGCTTAGCTAATGCATTTAATCTATTTTTGTTAATTATATCATATACATAGTGATATATCCTATCCCTAAGGTGTTTTTGTGTTTTTTCTACATAACACTTGCACTGTTTTCACTCTGCCATATAAACTAAGTTAGTTGTATTACAAGTTGCATATAGTCTGGGTTGAAAAATGAAGGTTAGAACTGGGTGTTTTAAGTCCTGAACTGTATGTATACACAGACACATTCTGCAGCTTTTACAAGAATATGTTCTTAATTTATTCAGAACCATAGCCTTACTCGGTCGATCATTACAAAGTAACTGTTTCAAGTTACTTCCATTTTTATATGCAAAGCCAGAAACTTCACCTATTTTCTCTGTCTAGCCGTTGTCAAGAATGCCAGTTATTCTTGATTATACTACAGACTTTATTGTGGTCACTAGCATACCTAGTAACACACATTCTATTCTTATTTACGGCCACATTTGTTACTTGTGCCAAATTTATACTACTTTTTTCTTTACCTATTTGAGCAACATCATACTTAGCCTTTTGGAAAACAGTTTCTTTATAACCCCTTTCTATGAACAATTGCTGTAAATGACCAGATTCATTCTCCCCATCTACATGTGTATTATATATACTCTTAACTCTATTTAATTGTCCTTTGACAATATTGGGGGATACATGCCTGGGGTGCATGCTAGTATAATCCAAAAGACTGTTCTTCCAACATGTCTTACAAAACAACTTAGTATTCATCTTACCTAGCATGTCTATAAAGAGACATCCAGGAAATCAATACTCTCATAAGAAGGACATACTGTAAATCTTACAAAGTTCGTTGTGGACTCCAAGTACTTAAAATCCATTAAAAGAGGTAACCCTCCATCCCATAACATAAAAGTATCAACAAAGCGCCTCTACATTTTTATGTACATTTCATAGCCACTATTAAACAAATGTTCTCTCTCCCAGTAGTAAACAACCATATTAGCATATGAATTTGCGCAGGGGGTCCCCATGGCTACCCCCCCCCTCTTCTCTTATTCTCATAAAAATGCTGTTGGACAATGTTAAATCTAGTAATGTACATATTAGAATAATGTCATCAGTACTACTACTACTCCCCCCCCATCTCTTTCAATATATCACTCACTGCCTCTATGCCATATTCATTAGGTATGCAAGTGAACAGGCTATGGACATCTAACGTCACCATAAGACAGTCACTAGAACCAGAACCTTCATTAAACTCCCTTAAGTCTTGCATAAACTGAGCAGTATCTTTTAAAATTGTAGGAACTTTTCTAACAAGGGGACCTAATTTATTCTCTACATAAACTGAGAGCGGTCCCGTGGCCCAACCACCTCCATCTACAATAGGTCTCAAGGACGGTTTCTGTAAGGACTTGTGTATTTTGGGTAATCTTTTGATGTATGGTATTCTTGGCTAGTCCACACTAAAAAATCTATACAATCTTTCATTAATTTGTCTGCACATCAACAAGTCATATACATTGTCTCTAATACTTTTAACTATATTTAAAATATTGTACATGTGATATCAACATATAGGTATTCACCTCATTTAACATTTCATGAATGGAACTAACAGTCATGTTTATTCATAATCACCACAGCCCCTCTATCTGCAGGTCTTATGCTTAATGCTTCATTGTTCTGTAGTGATCGTAGGGCAAGCCTCAGATCCCTTGTGAGATTATGAAAGGAACCCAAGTTCCAGTCATAAAAATTTGCATAAATTTCTCTCACAGGCTCTAATGAATGACTCAATATGATTTGGTATAGCTGGTACAAAAGAACTTTTCTTATGTAGTTTTGTTGCATCATACTCATTATTATCTTTAAAACACAATTTCAATGTTATATTACGGTCAAACAGCCTTAAATCTTTCAGCAGTTCATTTACTTCAGTGCATGCAGTGAGTATGAAAGTAAAACACTTATTTAATATCACTTTCAGCCTCACTCAAGCGATAATCTGACAAGTTAACAATAAGTTAATTTACTGTCTCTGCCTCCTGTTCGGAGTTTTCTCCCCTGAAAACTTTTTCCTTATTCCTAGACTTGTTGAACGTTGCTGTTGCCTCTGCATATTCTGTTTTACCGGTAACAGTAAAAAAAAAAAAAAAACGTTCCAAAGTCACTGGAGCAATCTGCTTCGGTCTTGCTCCTTGCAAGACTTGATTATTTGCCTGTTGACTAGGCAAGGGAGTTGCACCCAATTCAGAAGTCACTTGAGACATAACTAGCTGTAAGTAATTGCTGCTCTGACAAACTCTTGTGCCTTAGATACCAAAACCGGTAAGGCATATTTAATATGTTGGGTGTAGAGACTTCGGTCTTTTCCACATAAGTATCTTTTTGTGTAACAGACCCAGTGACATCACTGGTAAACCTCGGCCATGTAAATACATGTCCAAGGCTAAAGCTTGTGAAGTCTCATTGTAGCTTATGTTGTTTGGTCTGTCTCAGTTTATTCTCATGTAATGAAATATTAACAAACATTGTTTAATGCACCAGTATAAATATCCCCCTCAAATATTTCTTTGATGTCATATTGTTGTTGCATACTGGTGCTTAAACTTTGCTCTATAGGATCAAAATAATCTAATATCAGTTGCATGTACTTCCGACTCGGCTCTAAATTCAATTGCTGCCACTGTTTTAGCAATTTCGGATGGAGTTCCCCATATGTGGGCATACACAGGACTCTCATACCCCTTGGAATCACATTAAAGTAAAGGCAAGCTTCTAAATGATGTCTCTGCCAACTGATATGTTTAAATTTGTAGATGTCTTTTACCTTCTGAGTAAACTGCTGATCAGCTTCTATTTTCTTTGGTACATGAGCCTCAGGATTCCCTTCAAAACTCATGCGCAAAACCGGATGCTCTCCTCTTTGCAAGATGCTTTCCAATTTCATTTGCAGTCCATTCTCTCTTGCAACATAATCCAGTTCTATGGAAGCATTTTCAGACATGTGGCTTTGCTGATACAAAATAAGCCAACAAGCAAAAACACATACATTACCAGCAAAAGCCCAAAGATCATCCACAGATCAAAAACAGTAATGAAGTAAAAAAAATCCAGATGACAACCACAGCTTAAAAGGAAGTTGTTCATCTCGCCTTCATTCTTACACATGGGTTCGGAGCCGATCAGCTCAGAGTCGGCCGCTTTACTAGCTGAAGATCTCAGAGTAGCTCGAGGCTGGGTCCCTATCCCATGATCCTATCTGTCCTACCTCAGATCTAGTTTGCTGAACCCAGAATTAACAGATATAACTCAAATACTCCAACTTGAGTAAGAAGTCCCTGAACAAGACCACCAGACCCCAAGTCTACTCATTCTTCGGGACCCTGGAGGGGGGGAGGCAGGTGGGAATACAAGAATGAAGGCGAGATGAACAACCCACATGGAACTTTATGGTAAGTACATAACTTCTTTATGTGAAGTTGTTCAATCTCGCTGTTCATTCTTACACATGGGTAGCGTCCCAAACACCTTAATCCTGGGTGGCTCAAGGGAATATATTCCTGAGGACAGTGGAACCAAAGGAAGCCCTGTCCACTTTGTAATGAGTGATAAAGGTATGCGGCTTAGACCAAGTGGCAGCTGCACATAGTGTTCAAAGGCAATCGAGCCGCAAAAGCAGAAGTGGAAACAGCCCTATTGGAGTGCGCCTTCACACCATGCTCTAATGTTTGGTTCGCTGAAGAGTATAAATTTAATGCAGTCAGTTAACCATTTGGAAAGGGTAACTTTATAATCTGGTGATCCTTTCTTGGTGTCAGCATGAGCTACAAAGAGTTCAGATCTTCTGTATTCCTTTGTCCTGTCCAAATAGAATCTCAATTGTCTGTGGACATCAAGTTTATGCAACATGTATTCCAACTTATTAGAATGATTACTGAAAAAGGTTGGAAGTTTGATAGTTTTATTCAGGTTAGTCTCGGAACACACCTTTGGCAGGAATGAAGGACTGGTCCTCAGTGATACTCTGTCTGGATGGAACACCAAATATGGGGGTTTGATAGAAAGGGCTTGAAGCTCAGACACCCTACGTTCTGAGGTAATGACCAATAAGAAAATAGTTTTCCAAGAAAGAAAAGTACAGTTTTGTACCTACCATAAATGTAGATGTTCGAGGATTCCATTGCTGCAGTCCTTACTATTGGGTATAGTCCGCATCCAGTCGGCCCGAATACCAGAGTATAAGGCTGACGTCGGTCAGGGCGCATTAGTCTGACGTCAGTACGTCAGGGTACTAATGCGCATGACCGGCGTCATATCCTCAGTCTTTTCTTGCCCCAGATGTCAGAAGACCCTAAAAAGACAAGGCCCAAAATACCTGCACCAAAACATGAACAATACATACAAAAATATAAGCATGTAAACTCACCTACACAACCACCCCTAAACACAGAGGGAAGGAGGGAGGGTAAATTGGACTGCAGCAATGGAATCCTCGAACATCTACATTTATGGTAGGTACAAAACTGTACTATGTTCTTCGTTTTCCATTGCTGCAGTCCTTACTATTGGGTAGAATCCCAAAGCAGAGGTAAGGGAGGCTGGCAAATCAGAAAGAAGCAGGAGCTGACAACATGCCTTGCAAAACAGCTGTGGCAAAACCAGCCCTAGACTTAGAGTAGATAGGAAGGTGATAATGCTTAGAGAAAGTATGCACTGAACTCCAAGTAGCTGCTTCCAAAATATCCTTAGTTGCCACCCCCCGTAGAAATGCTGTTGAAGTGGCAGTAGCCCTAGTGGAATGAGGCCTAATCCCAGCTGGAATCTCCTTGCCATGATGGGAATAACAAAATGCAATGCAAAAGCCAATCCACCTAGAAATAGTTTGTTTTGACACAGGCTTGCCCTGCGAATTCAAAGCAAAAGAAACAAACAACTGCTGAGACTGCCTAAAATCCTTAGTCCTGCTTAAGTAATAACGCAATTGCCTGTGTACATCTAAAGTATGCAAAATCTTTTCCCCTTTATTTTGGGGGTCTGCATAAAAGTAGGCAAATGAATAGTTTGGTTCAAAGCCACACTAGAAACCACCTTAGGCATAAAGGAAGGATTAGTGCGTAATGATACCCTATCCTTATGGAAAATCAAAAGGGCTCGACTGCCATAAGGGCCTGCAACTCAGACACCCTTCTTGCAGAAGTAATAGCCAACAGAAAAGCAGTCTTCCATGACAAGTATTTCAATTCAGCAGTAGCTGCAGGCTCAAAAGGTTGTAGAGTAAGTTTTTCCAACACAAAATTGAGATCCCAAGCAGGAGTAGGAGCTCTACGTGCGGGTCTTATATTCTTTGCCCCTCTAAGAAACTGCTTGAACAAAGGATGCGAAAACAAAGGTGGGTCACAATCATAGTGAGCTGAAATTGCTGCAGCATGAATCTTAATGGAAGAGAAGGACAAACCTTTGTCCAATAACTCAGTAAGATATTGAAGAGCCACACTCAAATTAGGCTCAGAAATCTCCAAATTCTTTGCTGTACTCCAAAATAAAAATCTCTTCCATTTTTCAGCGTACACTCTCCTTGTACTAGGTCTTCTAGCTTCCATAATCACATTTAAAACTTGTTGAGGAAGTTGAGACCTGCTGTGTTTCAACACAGAATATGCCAGGCTGTTAGATGAAGAGAGTGAAGCTTGACATTGAGCAGATGACCGTCCTTCTGAGATAACAGATGAGGAATCAGAGGTAAAGGCCATGGAGGCTTCTTTACCAGACTCCGTAGTAGTGGGTACCAGTGTTGCCGAGGCCAATCTGGAGCTATCAAAATCATCCTTGGCCTGTCTTGTCTGACCTTTAATAGTACCTTTGGAAGAAGAGGCAGAGGTGGAAAGGCATACACATGAAGGTTTTTCCAACTGAAAGACAGAGCATCCACTTTCCAAGCTGTGTGATGAAACCCCTTTGTGCAATACTTTGGCAGCTGGTGGTTTAGTGGAGAAGCGAACAGATCTATGTCTGGAGTTCCCCATGACACTGTCAATTTCTGAAATACATGAAGATCCAGTTTCCACTCGTGGGGATCCATGATTTGTCTGCTTAACACATCTGCTAAGGAGTTCTGTGCTCCTGGCAGAAACCTTGCCTGAAGAGTTAGTTGCAAGCTTAGCGCAGTCTCCCATAAAATCATTGCTTGCCTGCATAGAGGATAACAATGTGTTCCCCTTGCTTGTTGATGTACCACATGACAGTTGTGTTGTCTGTTAGAATCAACACCTGCCCTGGAAGAAGTAACTCCTTGAAAGCCATTAATGCAAACTGGACTGCTAACATCTCCTTCATGTTGATATGTAGATGCTGTAGTCTGGCAGGCCACTTGTCTTGTATCCACTTTCCATTTAGATGAGCTCCCAAGCAATGTCCGAGGCATCTGTCGTTAAAATCTGACTCGCCTCTGGCCGGGTCACAGAGAGTCCCTTGTTTAGGTGACATTCCTGAGCCCACCACAAAAATTCTCTTTGAAGGCAAGGTATTATTTGAATGACAGTGTCTAAATCCTGGCAGTGCTGTGTCCATACATTTTGAGATACCATTGTAACTTCCTCATATGCAGTTTGGCATTGGGAAGCACCAGAATACAAGATGTCATGAACCCTAATGCTTGAAGGACTGTCTTTGCAGTCAGCACGGACTGATGAGATAGTTGATGGAAGTAAAGTGATAGACTCTTTTGTTTGTCCGGGGTTAAAAAGGCCATCTGGGCTGCTGTATTCAGTCTCACACCCAGAAAGCACATGTCTTGAGAGGGTACTAGACTGGACTTTATTTCGTTCACAGAATACCCTAGGCATCTTAGCACTGCTATAACATATTCCAGATGCTGTAGAAGGTCTTCCTTTTCTTGAGCCAGAATCAGGCAGTCGTCTAAATAAGGATAGATTTGAATTCCTTGTAGCGAAGTAAGCTATCACTGGAGCCAGAACCTTTGTGAATACTCTGGGCGCAGTAGATAAGCCAAAGGGCAATACAGAGAACTGATAATGAGAATCTCCAGCTCGAAACCGCAGATACTTCCTGTAACTTAGCCTGATAGGCACATGAAGGTAAGCTTCCTTGAGATCTAAAGTTACCATCCAGTGATCTTTGCCCAGCAGGGGTAAAAGCTGTTGTAACGTCAACATCTTGAACTTGGGAATGTCCAGATAAGTGTTGAGGAGAGATAAATCCAAAATCGGTCTCCACGTGTTCCCCTTCTTTGGTACTAGGAACAGGCGAGAATAAAAGCCTAGGCCCCTTTCTGATACAGGGACTGGCTGAATGGCCCCCATTTGGAGTAACTGAGAAACTTGCTTGTGAGCCTCTTTTCTTTGTGGAGGAGGAACGTCTGGCATGCCTTTGAAAGGGGGCATTGTATGGAAATAAAATCTGTAACCGTGGTGAATGATGTCCAACACCCATCTGTCTTGAGTAATTAAATCCCAATTTTCTTTGAAAAGAGAGAGTCGTCCTCCCAAAGGAGCTGCCAGACGAGAATCTACTGGCAGCTGAAAAGGCAGGTCATTGGGTCTGTTTACGAAAGGACTGACCCCTGCCCTCACCAGAAGTCTGAGCAGGTGAACTCCCTGTTCTAGGCCTAAAAGAACCTTGAGCCCTGCCCCTACCACGTCTAGACCTACCCCTAGACTGGGAATCATAAGCAGGATATGTCCACCCCTTAGCAGGCCAATTTCTATGAAACTTCGGTGGCTGTACCTGCAAAAAATCTTTAACAGTTTGCATAGATTTAGCTTTGTCCTCCATTTTCTTTAAAACTGCTTCCACAGGTGAACCAAACAACACATCAGACTGTAAAGGAGCATCCAAAATCCTTGTCTTAACATGCTCAGCCAAATTTTGATCCCTCAACCAGGCATGCCTGCGAAGAACAGAACTAGTGGCAGCCACCCTCGAGGAGGCCTGCACAGCATCAAAACCACATTGCAAAGAATGCTTGCCCACTTGTTCAGACACATAAACTAAATCCAGCAATTCTTTACAATCAATACCTTCCGCCAAAGCATCCACCTTAGATTTCAATTGTGAAAGGAGATAATTTTGATATTTCAGCATGTGAAACTGACAATTCAACGCTCTCATGGCTAGAGTGGAAGAAGTATACACTTTCTTACCCCACCTATCCAATGCCCTTGCCTCTTTGTCAGTGGGAACAGGATTTTTAACCACAGAGGCCTTAACACCTTTAGGCCCCTGAGAAACAGTTTCTGGGTCCGCCCTAGGACTCTTAAACAAATACTTATGAGCTTCGGGCACCCTATAGTACCTATCAGGTTTAACAGGAGCAGGAGGCAAAGAATCAGGGTTCAGGGAAGCCTCTGCCAAAACATCTTCCACCACATTCAACACAGGAGGTATAGCTAAGGGCCTATGCTGGGGTAAAAACAAGAATTCCCTAAGCCTCTTCCTGGAATCAGAGTAATCCTGGCCTTCCCATTTAAAGTGCTCCCTCATGGAATGCAGAGTCTCTGAAAATGAAAAATCCTCAGGAGGAGAAGGCGAAGGAGTGGCATCATCCACATCAGAATCAGAATAATGAGGATACTCCTGCAAATCTTCCCCAGAAGACTCAGAAGCCCCTGAACCCTGTTCAAAACTGTCAAACTCTGGTTCCACCCTAGGCCTCTTATCAGGAGGGCCCATAGAACCTCTAATCATAGTAATCAAATCTTCTGCCATTTTAAGCATATGTTTCTTAGGTACAGAACCCGAAATGCTAGGAGAAGCCCCTACTGAAGCTGAACTTGGCCTACCTCTAAAAGAAGTTTTGGCAACAGAAGGAGAGGCTCTAACTACTTTGGGAAGAGAGGGAAGAATAGTTACCTGAGAAGCGCCCTCAGCCTGGCCTGCCTCCTGAGAGGGTACATCCTGTAACAGTAAAGTGTCTGCCTGAGACTCCATAGAAACTCCTGGCAAAACCTCTGGCTCCACTGAGCCTCCTAAAGAACCGACGTCCGGGACTGCCGGTTCATCAACCCTAGGCTTCGCTGTTTTGTCCTTGCGCTTCTTGGACGAAGCGGGCGTCGGAGCATCCGACGGCATTTTATAATTGCAACGCTTCCCAAACACTAATCTGGCACAGTCTAACCTCCTCTTAATAGTGCGTTTGTTAAACCTAGCACAAGAGCGGCAACCAACAACGTCGTGCTCAGGCCCTAAACAAGGTATACACAATGTATGGTAATCCCTATGAGGTATTTGTTTCCCACAAGAAATACAGTTATTCACTTTTTCTGACATCCGGTTAAATACTGAGGCAAGAAAAAACCAAAATGTTCCCCAACGGGATACTTAGCCAACTCTGATTCGGTCTGAAACTCCGGTTTCGGAAATATTTCAGAACGCCAACCTGCACTCGCAAAACTGCTTCTGCATCGGACCACGCGGCAAAAAAGACTGAGGATATGACGCCGGTCATGCGCATTAGTACCCTGACGTACTGACGTCAGACTAATGCGCCCTGACCGACGTCAGCCTTATACTCTGGTATTCGGGCCGACTGGATGCGGACTATACCCAATAGTAAGGACTGCAGCAATGGAAAACGAAGAACATCTTCAAATGGCAGGATGATGCAGGCTCAAAGGGGGGGGGGATAATATGTGTGCCGTAGGGGGAGAATAGATTGAAGAGTGACCATCCGGAATTTCCCCTTGGCAACGAAGAGGTTCATTGTAGAAAGGTCGAGAATTGGTCTCAAGTCCCCAGTCTTCTTTGGCACCAAAAAGAACCTGGAGTAATTGCCTAACCCGGACTGGTCTAGGGGGACGTGCTGGATGGCTTTTTCTAGCAGCTTCTTTATTTCTAAAGCTGCAGCCTCCCTCTGACTGGGTGGAACATCAGGGAGGCACCTCGATTGAGGAGGGAGGTTTATGAAGGGAATAGAGTAGCCTCTGGATATTATTAGAAGCATACAGCGATCTGTCGTGATGGACTCCCATAGTGCCAGGTGCTTCAAAAAACGCCCCCCGACTGCCTCCAGAGAGGAGCAGTCAGGCAAGCCCTCAGGGCTGCTGCGTGGGTAGATCGGAGAAAGGTTCTCGCAACCCAAAATTCTTTGCCCCCCCCCCTCTGCCTCTGGGCCGACGTCCACCTTGTCCCCCTTTGCCTCTGAAGGATGAAGGATCCAGAGCGTAATGGGACTGCTGAGACTTCCGAAACCACATCTTTTGTCCTCTCTGGTTCCTGGAAAAGGACCTTTGAGGAGCAGAGAAGCGGATTCCGATGGCAGACAACGTCTTCCCGTCTTTCTCGCTCTGGACCAATGTATTGCAGACGGTCTTGCCAAACAGGGTAGAACCGTCAAAGGGAGCATTCGCGAAGGACGCCTTGAAGGGTTCCGCAAAGTTGGAGCCAGGCGTGACGCCGTAAGGAGATGCCTGATCTGCTGGCTCTAGCGGCCCCCTCCGTGGCATGGGAGAGTAGCCCCATAGACGTGTTCGAAACAGATTCCAGAGTGAACATGCGAGTCGAGAAGGTCCGTTTGTCCTCAGCCGACATGGACTCAGGGGGAAATTCAGCATATTCCTTCACCAGATGCCGCTGAAGCCTGATCACATGGGCCAAGTAATTCAGCGCCCTTATGGAAAAGGTAGCTGAAGCAAACATCCGCTTTCCGATGCAATCCATCGTCCGAGACTCCTTATCAGGAGGATGGACCGATGAACTATCCTATGCCAGTTCCTTCTTAGAGGCAGCCGCCACCACCATGGCATCTACCGGGGAACCTTTACTCCACGCTGTCCTATCCACAGGGGGACTAAGGATCTTATCTGGTCTCCTGGGGATTGGCTCTACAGTGTCCGGCTCCTTCCATGTCCTGGTAGTAATGAAAAACCACAAGTGGTGAGCGAAATACTAAGGCAGTGAATAAAAACAACAGACTTTATTAACGTAAGCGCTTTTGGAAAAGCCAATACTTCTCCTTCATCAGGGTCTGATGAAGGAGAAGTATCGGCTTTTCCGAAAGCACTTACGCTAATAAAGTCTGTTTTTATTCACTGCCTTAGTATTTCGCTCACCACTGGTAGTAATGAGGTCTACCAGGGGGTCGGCCAGAGGGAACACCCAAGAGGTAGACGGGCCTGCGTCAAACGCCTCCAGAAACACAGACTCATTGGAGGAAGGCTTTTGGGCTGACCACCCCCCTTTTAGGCGTAGCTTTTCCATAATGTCTCCAAAGGAGACGTCCGCAGGGGGTGACCTGGGGGAACCTTCCCCTTCCTTTAAAATCGGTGTCTTCTGTGAGGGACTCGGGGGAGTCCAAGTGCCTCCTTTTACATTTACGTTTGTGAGGGACCTCCTCAGCAGGACTATCCAAGAAGGGCTCACCAACAGGGTCATGTTCCCCCAGTGGGACTGACTGGGGCGTCAACGCAGGCTGTCCCTGGGGCCGGATGACAAGCCCAACTGCGAGGGAATGGTGGCTGGATCCGTAGCACGAGCAGGGGGTCTCGAACCTCTTGAGAGAACCCTCTCCACCACGTGGAAGGCCGAAGGTGAACCACTCTCTCTGGGTTCCATGAGCAACACCCTCGGATCCAACGCGGGGATCGGCGTCGGAGCTGAAGCAATCGGACCAGAAAGGGATGTGTGCTCCGACTGCAACGGAGCCGAAGACACACCTACCCCCTCGGATCCGACCCGCGGCTCTTGGCTCAGAGAGCTCGGATCCGAAAAGTGATCAGACAAACTCGAGGGCATTGCCGGCGCAACAGCAACTGTCGGCGCAGACTCCCTGACTCTGAAACTACTCGGATTCGACGTTGGCTCCGAAACCCAATAATGGATCGGAGAAGGAGCTATGCGGGCAAAAAATGGGGCAGAGTTCCCTCCCGGAGGGGGGGGAAGGCAGGGGCACTCCCATCTGCATCTGGGCTTGTTGGAAGCGACGCATCATCTGGTCCATGTCAGCATCTGAAAGGCTTCGTGTCGACCTAGAAGAGGCCGCCAAACCTGTCCGGGAAGGCCGCCGCTATGACCTCGAAGATGGCTGGAGCTCCTCCTCCATCGAGAAACTTGGGGAACGGAGCCGAGAGGGGGAAGACCCGGTAATCTTCATGGGAGAAGAAAGCTGTTCAGCCGGAGGGGCCGAGGGGGCAGAGTCAGCCCGCCGCTTGTGGCTCCTATGTTTTTCTCTATCCCTATCTCTTTCTCCCTCTCTTTTCTCTTAGCCTCCTTCTCTCCCTGGGAAATAGTGGGAGGTTGAGTCCCAGCCAGGGCAGATAGCACAGCTGGCTGAACAGCCGCAGCTGCGGCTGGAGCCACTGAGGGAGAGGAGGAAGAAGCAGGATCCGAGGGCAAAAGATCCGCCAGGATCAACTTGTTCCTCCTATCCCTCACAGCCCAGGGGTTAAAGGCTGAACAGATATGGCAGCCCGATGACAAATGCGCTTCCCCCAGGCAAAGAATGCACTGAGTGTGGCCATCGGCTGGGAAGAGCTTATGGCCATCGGCTGGGAAGAGCTTATGGCCACACTCAGAGCACTTTGAGAAAATGGCCTTGGGGCCTTCGGCCATAACAAAAAAACCACAACCACACACACTGACACACAAGAATAAGGGGAAGGGTGAATATACTAAAATTAAGCTAAGCTAATGGGTTTCAACTAAACACAAACACACACCTCTCTAATTTACCAAAAGTCAAGAATATGACAAATACTCACAACCTAACCGCCAGGAGCTCGTAACTTGTGCTTGTTAAAGCCACGGCAAACGAGATCTGGGGACTGGAAGGAGATAGCAGGGTATTATGGTAAGGGGGAGGAGCTTGGAGCTCGGATCTTTAGCTTGGAATGCTACCGGCTCGGATCCAGGTCGGATCAGATACCTACAGGTTGCTGATCAAATGAAGTTAACTACTTCAGATCAAAAAATTCAGATTCCAGGGAGTAAAGGGTTGTCTAACAGGCGGCCTAAGATGAATGGTACCCTTCAGGAAGGCCCTACACAATCTGTGAGACATCAAATTAGAACCTTCAGCTCCAAGGTGAAAATTCGAAATTGCAACCAATTGAACTCATAGTGGCAGCTGCAGCACCTTCATGAAAAAGCTTAGATAGGAATCCCAGGATATTAGCAATCGGGGCAACATAAGGATCAATGTTATTTTGGGAGGCCCAAAAATCAAACTGTTTCCATTTACTAGCATACAACTTTCTGGTGGAAGCGAAGATACAAGAATGCGTTGTACCTCAGAAGAAAAATCATGTGACCTGGCTAGGTTGGGAATTGGAGCAGCCAAGCTGTCAGCGTGAGGGAACGGAGGGAGGGATGGAGGGCTCCTGACGAATGTCAGCAGGTCTGGAACTGGGTCCAGAATCCAATGTTCCTCCAGTTGATCGAGTCGGAGGAAGGGGAACCAAATCTGACTAGGACAAAAAGGGGCTATAAAGATTACAGTCCTTACCAGGCTTTTGGCTTTCTGTATGAATTTCAAAAATCAGGGACATAGGTGGGAAGACATACAGGAGTCCCGGGGGCCAATCGTGTACAAGCGAGTCCCTTGGGCTATCCCCTGGAGGATTCAAGGCAAAGTAGCTTCTGCATTTGGCATTCATAGGGGATGCAAACAGGTTGCAGCAAGGCTGGCCCATCTGCGGAAAATCATATCCACAACTTCATCTTTGACAGACCACTCGTGCGATAACAGAATGGGTCTGCTCAGTTTGTCTACTATCATGTTGGATTTCCCCGGGATATGCATTGCTATCAGAAAGCACCCAGTGGATACTGCCCACTGCCAAATTCTCAAGGCCTCTCGACACAGAGGGTAAGACTTGGTTCCCTCTTGCTTGTTGATGTACCAGACCACAGACATGTCAGTCTGTATCACAATCGTCCCTAGAGGCAGAGAGTTGTGGAAGTGGTGCACCGCTGTCAGCTCCAAAACATGGATATGCAACTGTGACTCTGTCTCTGACCAGGTGCCTTGGGCTGTTCTTCCCTGAAAAAGTGCCCCCCACCCTATCAGAGAAGTGTCCGTGGTCACCGTGGCTGACGGCAGGGGCGGCGTCTTCCATTATTGCCCCCCTCCTCTGCCCCTGGGGGGGGGGGTTCACTACGTGTGGTCTGGGAAGCTCCTTGGGACTTGGAACCACATTTTTCCACCTTTCTGCCCTTTGTCGTATGTTCTGGTAGGGGTGGAAAAACAGACTCCTATGGCAGGAAGAGTCTTTCCCTCTTGCTCACACCTAGTGAGAATCTCCTCGATTTTGGGCCCAAAAAGAGAGGAGCCATCGAATGGGGTGTTGACAAAGGAAGACTTGAAGGCTTCCGCAAAGGAGCAGGAGTGCATCCAGGACTGTCTCCAAAGAGCTATCTCTGAACCCGCTACCCAACTCGAACCATCGGCTTCATAGGAAATGAGCCGCATGGACGAGTTCACTATGGAATTAAGGGTATTAAGCTGGGCTGTCACCTTCTCAGAGACAGCTCCATCTATACTGCCCTGCAGAGTATATCCCAGCTCTTTTAGGAGATATCTTTGAAAACAGGTAAAATGAGTCAAGTAGTTAAGCGATCGTATTGCATAGGTCGCAGAACTAAAGATGCATTTCCTGTATCTGTTCATATTCCTGGAATCCCTACTAGGAGGATGGACAGTAGAAGAGATTTCGGACATCTCTTTCTTGGTGGCCGCCGCCACCACCATGGCATCAACCGGAACTCCCTTAGTGAGAAACATCTTGTTTAGGGGAGGTGATAAATTTGGGCCTCCGAGGGACCGGTTCCACAGTATCAGGAGACTCCCACATCCTTCGAGCAACCAATTTCATTAGCTCGAAGGGCGGAGTCACCCAGGAGGTGGATGGTTGAGACTCAAAGGCCTTCAGGAGCACCGACTCATCCTCAGTAGGGCTAATGGACTGCCAGTCACCCCTCTGCTTAAAGGCTTCCAGGATATCAGTAAAGGAAATATCCCCCGAGGGGGACCATGGGGACCCTTCTGATTCCTCTAAGTCGGTGTCTGATGTCAAAGACTCCTGCAAGGAATCTAAATGCCTCCTCTTACAAAGTGTCTTCCTGGGAACCTCATCACTGGGAGCTTCTGGTGAGGTCTCAGTAGAGCAAGGGTCACCCGACGGGGTTACCCTGAGGATCCGGGTCTCGAAGCTTCACAGGGACCTGCGATGTAGAGGCAGAAAGCGGCACTTTAGGGGAGGACGAGGAAGAACCTGACGAAGTGTGTGTCTTGGATGACATAACCCTCCTCATAGCATCGAAGGCACCACTACTCCGACCCGAGGAAGCTGCTGGTTCTAAAGACGACGGAAACTTCTCCAGCGCAGAGACAGTGGAGTCCAAACCAGAAGACGGAGCCGAGCTCATCCACGCCAAAGCCCAGAGAGGAAGGGTCGGAACTGATGCATTGGATTGAAACCCCCCCCCCCCCGGGAACTGCCCAGAGAGTGTTGGCTCCCAGATTCTTTCAATGGAACCGAAGAAGTCAGAGTTGACTGAGCCGATGGCACTGGAAGAGTCTTCGGCTCCAAAGGCTGCATAATCATCAGATCTTCCTCCCCCTGCTCCGAAGGCCCTGCTCGGAGTAGTCGTCACAGCAGGTGGCATGGTCTTAGGCCCCGAAACCAGTTTGGTCGAGGCCGATAATTCAGCCAGTGTTGGGTTCTCTTGAAGCCTCTGCACCACCTGGTTTACATCCATATCAGAGAGGGTCCTCAAAGAACGAGTCGAAGGAACCGAAGACGCCACCGATTGAAGGATAGGCGACCTCAACATTTCGGAGACCGGCTCCAAGACCAGAGACAGGCTCTGAAGACTGCGGAGCCAGCGACCGCACCTTCACGGTAAGGCTTGGAGCCAATGACTTGGGCTCCGAGGAATCCTTAGAAGACTTCGACCCCTTCGATGACTTGGAGGTCTGGTCAGCCTTGTCAAAGGACACCTGGAAATCTGGCTTCAATAAGACTCTATTCAGCAACTTCCTTAGTCTCTCAAGTAAAACCCTGCTACTGAAGGAATGGCAGATAGAGCAATCCTCCTGGAGGTGAACAGGCCCCAAACAAACGCAATTCACATGTGCGCCCGTGATGGACATCTTCTGCCCGCATTTTGGGCACTTTTTAAATCCCGATTCTTGTTTCTCCTTATGGTCAGACATACTAGGAGCAACCACAGTAAACACAAATGAAGAAAAAAAAGATTACTGAATAACTAATCACACACAAACACTGCAAACTAACTACTAGAAACAATTCTGAGTTGTCAGACTACTGAACAACTTTAAAGCTAATCAAAAAACACTGCAAACTCTAAATCTAAGATCGAATATATATTTAGAATTTCCACTATCTAGCACACTATTATCTAATAATAATAAGCTAAACACACTATTAATATTAAGACTAAACAGGATAGGGATCAAGAACGAAAGTACAGCCAAAGGCCTAAGAGCAACCGCTCTGAAAGGATGAAACTCGTCAAACTTTGATAAAGAAAATGTAAGCAAAGGCCAACTAGCCAAATAAGCAGTACAACTGTAAAAATTAGTAATACTATTCAATAATATGCAGAAAAATCAGCAAAAAGAGAAAATATATAACAAACTGGCCCGGGCTCTCCGACGACCTCTGATATGTTGCAGTGGCAAACAGAATCTGAGGTAGGACATAGAGCATCATGGGATAGGGACCTGGCCTTGAGCTACTCTGAGATCTTCAGCTAGTAAAGTGGCTAACTTGAACCCATGTATACTAATGAACGGCTAGATTGAACAACTTCACATCAGTTGTTTAATTTTGGACAAGTGTTTTCACATAGAAAACTACGCTTTCTCAAGTCTTCATATATGTTGATACCTATATGTTATTATATATACAATATTTAAATATAATTAAAAGTATTGGGGATAATGTATATGAATTGTTGATGTGTAGACAAATTGAAGAAAGATTGTATAGATTTTTTAGTGTGGACTATTCATGAATAACATACATCAAAGGATTACCCAAAATACACATGTCCTTACAGAAACCGCCTTTGAGACCCATTGTAGATGGAGGTAGTTGGGCCACGGAACTGCTCTCAGTTTATGTAGAGAGTAAATTAGGTCCCCTTGTTACAAAAAGTTACTACAATTTTAAAAGATACTGCTCAGTTTTTGCAAGACTTAAGGGAGCTTAATGAAGGTTCTGGTTCTAGTGACTCTCTTATGGTGATGTTAGATGTCCATAGCCTGTTCATTTGCATACCTAATGAATCATAGTGTCAGTGAGAGATGTATTGAAAGAGGTGGGGGATATTAGTAGTACTGATGACATTATTCTAATATGTACATTACTAGAGTTAATATTGTCCAACAACATTTTTATGTATGAGAATAAGATTTATTTGCAGAAGTGGGGGGTAGACATGGGCACCCCCTGCAGAAATTAATATGCTAATATGGTTGTTTACTACTGGGAGAGAGAATTAGAAGTTAACGTTCCATCTGAGTAGGTGGACTCATTTGTCTGCAACCTGTGGGTATGGATCCGAACTGGCATGGTTTATCCAGCTATGGATCCGAGCTCCTAGCTCCTCCCCTCACACATAATGCCCTGCTCTCCCTACATGACCTCGGATCGAGTTTGCCCTGCACCAACTACCCTAACTAAAGGGTAACACACCCTATGCAGGAAACTGACAAGGCCAGGGGGATAGGAGGGCGAGATGGTTGCAGACAAATGAATCCACCTACTCAGATGGAACGTTATGGTAAGTACATAACTTCTAAATCTGAAGTAGGAGAATTCATTTGTCAGCAACCTGTGGGACAGAGTCCCCAGCTACCTGAATCTTGGGTGGCCATCATGGAAGGATATTCTGGAGCACCGCGGAGCCAAAGGATGCTCTACCTCTAGATGTGACATCCAGCTTGTAATGAGTAATAAAAGGTATGAGATGAAGCCCAAGTGGCTGCTGAACAAATGTCATCCAGAGGAACCCTAGACTTAAAGGCCGCTGAAGCAGAGACAGACCGGGTCGAATGAGCATGGACTCCCTCCAGTGCGGGCCTCCCAGAGGCTTGGTACGCAAACAGAATACACGGAGAAATCCAGCGTGACAAAGAAACTTTGGAAATTGGTTTACCCAGGTTGAATTTGGCAAAAGAAATTAACAACTGGTCTGATTGCCTTTGACCAGCTGTCCTATGAAGGTAAAAACGAAGCTGCCTGTGAACATCCAAGGAATGCAGCTTGTATTTGCCTTTGTTTTGATACTTAGGGAAGAAAACAGGGAGGTTGATGGACTGATTAATGTTAGCTTCCGAAGCTACATTAGGAAGAAAGGAGGGATTGATCCTGAGGCACACCCGGTCCGGATGAAAGATCAAATAAGGCGGTTTCATGGACAGGGCCTGAAGCTCAGAAACTCTCTTAGCCGAAGTAATGGCTACCAAAAAAGCAGTCTTAAAGGACAAGAATTTAAGATCGACTGTGGCCGCAGGTTCGAAGGGGGGGAGCAGTCAAGGCCTGAAGTACCAAGGAAATATCCCACGGGGGAACAGTTTCTTTGACAGGGGGTCTGAGCAAAAAGGTGCCTTTTAGGAAGGTTTTGCATAACTTAGCTGACATAAGAGACCCTGAATCATGACCAACATGGTAATGAGATATGGCCGCCAGCTGAACTTTGACCGTGGAACTACTGGCGCCATCATTAAAGAGATTAGAGTAAGGAAATCTAGAACCAAAGGAAGGGGAACCGTGAAAGGATCTAGGCCTTGCCGCTCTGCCCAAATGGAGAAACGCTTCCATTTACTGCGGTAAATTTTTCTGGTAGAGGGCTTGTGGGCCGCCACCAGAATGGCCTTAACTGGGGACGAGATACCGGGAGTCCTGATTAGGAGTGGAACTGGAGCAGCCAAGCAGTCAACTTCAGGTTGTCCAGGTTCGGAGTTGGTAGGTTCGATGGGTGTGATATCAGATCCGGAATGGGATCTAGAATCCATGGTGGATTCAGAGAATGAGACCTTAGGTAAGGGAACCAGATCTGTCGAGGCCAGAACGGGGCAATGAGGATCATTCTGCACCCCAACCGAGAGGCTTTCTGAATTACCTGAAGCATCAGAGGTAGAGGTGTGTATGCATAAAGGAGACCGGGAGGCCAAGCATGCACCAGAGCGTCTCTCGGAGCATCTCCTGGAGGGGGGATTAGAGCGAAAAAACTGTCGCACTTGGCGTTTAAGGGAGAAGCAAAGAGATCGCAACAGGGAGTCCCCCACTGTGCAAAGATACGTTTCGCTACTTGAGAATTGAGAGACCACTCGTACGGGGAGAGAATGGTGTGACTGAGCTTGTCCGCTAGGATGTTGGTCCAACCCGGAATATGCGTTGCGATGAGAAAGCGGTTGGTGGAGATCGCCCATTCCCACACTCTCATGGCTTCTCGGCATAAAGGGTAAGACCTGGTTCCCCCCTGTTTGTTGATGTACCAGACCACCGACATGTTGTCTGATTGAATCGCAATCGTTCCCAGAGGAAGGAGGGCTTGAAGTGCTTGCAACGCCAAGAGCACCGCCCTCATTTCCAGAACACTGATATGCAGGGAGGTCTCGGAATCGCTCCACGTGCCTTGGACCGTCCGGCCCGCACAATGTCCCCCCCACCCGAGGCGGGAAGTGTCCGTGGTCACTGTGGCGAGAGGGGGAGATGCACAAAAGGGGCGGCCCCTGTGGAGGTCCGGGGAATGGAGCCACCACAAGAGAGACCGCTTGCAAGCCTTGCTGATTGCAATGGGATGACACAGGGGGAGAGAGAGAAATGACCATTGCACCTGAAGAGTCCACTGAAGTACCCGCATGTTCAAGCGGGCGAGTGGAAGAAGAGTAATCGCTGCCGCCATAGACCCTAGCGCCCTCAGGATCAACTCCGCAGGTGTTGAGCTGGAGTGAAGGATGGCCCGCACCTGGAGTCGTAGATTCCGAACTCTGTCAGTTGTGAGAAAGGCTCTTAAATCTCTCGTGTCTAACCTGGCTCCTATAAAATCTATTATCTGAGTAGGGACCAGGTTGGACTTCTCTGTGTTTACCGTGATGCCTAGCCAGGGAGCTAGACGAAGAAAGGAGTCTCTTGCTAAAGAGAGTAGATGCCTTGTTGGGGCGGTGAGAAGCCAGTCGTCTAGGTAAGGAAAGACCTGTACCCCCTGAAGCCTCAGGTGAGCCGCAACCACTGCTAATACTTTGGTGAACACCCTGGGGGCTGTGGTGAGACCAAAAGGAAGGACCCTGAACTGGTAGTGACTGGCTCCCAGCCAGAAGCGAAGAAACCTTCTGGATCGTCTGTCCATCAGAATGTGGTAGTACACATCCTTGAGGTCTATAGAGCACATCCAGAGATTCTCCCCTAGAAGGGGGAGGATGAATTGCAAAGTGACAATCCAGAACTTCTCTTTGGGAACTGCCAGGTTCAACAGGGACAGGTCCAGAATGGGTCTTAGGTCCCCCGTCTTTTTTGGCACTAAAAAGAACCTGGAGTAGAACCCTGATCCGATCTGGTCTGGGGGGACGGGCTGGATGGATCTTTTTCTCAGCAGATGGCCAATTTCTGCTGAAGCGGCCTCCCTCTGATCGGGTGGAACATCAGGGAGGGTTTTTAACTTTGGGACATGAAGAAAGGGGATCTTGTAACCTCTGGATATAATCTGGAGTACCTAGCGGTCTGATGTAATGGACTCCCATGCCGCTAGGTTCACCGAGAAACGTCCCAAGACTGCCTCCAGAGTGGAGCAGTCGGGCAACCCCTCAGGGTTGCTGCGTGGGCCGTTCAGAGAAAGGTTCCCTGGACCCAAAGTTCCTGGGAGCCCCTCTGCCTCTAGGGCGGCGTCCTCCCTGTCCTCCTCTGCCGCGGAAGGACTGGTTGTCCGGAGCGGGTTGGGATTGCTGTGACTTCCGGAACCACATCTTCTTCTGGCCCTTTTGGTTCCTAGAGTAGGACCTCTGGGGCACAGAGAAGCGGACTCAGACGGCAGACAGCGTCTTCACGTCCTTCTCGCTCTGAACCAAGGTGTCGCGAACAGTCTTACCAAAAAGGGCAGAACCGTCAAAGGGGGCGTTCGCGAATGACGCCTTGAAGGGCTCTGTAAAATCACAGTGGCGGAGCCAGGCCTGCCGTCGTGCGACTAGGCCCGCTCCTGCAGCTCTAGCGGCTCCCTCGGTAGCGTGGGAAAGTAACCGCATAGAGGTGTTGCGTCACAGAACGAAGAGTGGCCATACGGGTGGAGTGCATAAATTTGTCCTCCTCCGACATGGACTCTGGGGGGGATGCAGCGTATTCCTTGTTAAGATCGCACTGCATCCTAATGACATGTGCCAAATAGTTGAGCGCCCTCACTGAGAAGGTCGCTGAACTAAACATTCGCTTCCCCAAACGGTCCATCATCCGAGACTCCTTGCTCGGGGGATGGACTGAGGGACTCTCCTGGGCGAGTTCCCTCTTAGTGGCTGCTGCCGACAACATGGCATCTACCGGGGGTCCCTTGCTCCAGTGGGCACGGTCAGCAGGGGGGCTAAGGATCCTATCGGGCCTCTTGGGGATTGGCTCCACAGTGTCCGGTTCCTTCCACGCCCTGGTGGTAATAAGGTCCACCAGGGGGTCGGCAGGAGGGGACACCCAAGAGGTAGACGGGCCCGCTTCAAATGCCTCCAAGAACACTGACTCGTCAGAGGAAGACTATGGGGCAGACCACCCACCTCTGATCCGTAACATTTCCATGATGTCTCCAAAGGAGACATCCTCAGAGTGATCTTGGGGAGCCTTCCCCTTCCTCCAAGTCAGTGTCTTCAGTTAAAGACTTGGGGGAGTCTATGTGCCTCCTCTTGCGAGGTGCTTCCTCGGGGGGGGGGGGGCTGTCCGAGGAGCCCTCACCAGCAATGTCCAGATCCAAGGGGATTGCTTGGGGCAATGAAGCGGGCTGTCCCAATGGCCGGGTGATGGAAGCCTGGCCCAGAGCAGATGGAGTGCGGGACTGAGCCGAAGCAAGGGCCGGGGGTCCGGATGCCCTCAACAGAGCCCTCTCCACCACATCAAAAGCCGAGGGAGAGCCAGCCTCGACAATATGATCCGAAAGTCGGCTCCCCCTCTGATCCGATGAGTGGATCGGAGCTGGTGCCGAGCCCCTCTGATCCGAGGGAACAGTGCGCTCCGACAGGGACGGCGCCGAAGGCACACTGAGTCCTTCGGATCCGAAGCTCGGGCCAAGGCTCCGAGATGTCGTATCCGACAAACTCGAGGGCAGGGTCGGATCCGAAGTATCCAGTACTGTCGGCGCCGACCCACCCCCGGCTCAGAGTGCTCTGAACCCGGGTAGCGGGACGGAGAAGGAGCTATGGGCTTGAAAAATGGGGTCGAGCTCCCCCCAGAGGCGGGGGGGGGGGGGGAGGCAGGGGCACTCCCATCTGCATCTGGGCCTGGATGAACCTTCTCATCATCCGGACAAGATCAGCATCGGAGAGGCTGTAGGTAGACCTCGACGAGGCTACCGAGGCAGGCCTTGAGTGCCGCCTCGATAGCCTCGAAGGACGTTGGGTCTCCTCATCCTCAGGCCCCGGTGAAAAACAAGGAGACCGGAGCCGAGGAGGAGGAGAGCCAGCAGCCAGAGAGGCCAGAGAAGCCCGCTTAGCCGGCGGGGCCGAGACGGAGGACTCGGCCTGCCGCTTGTGGTGCTTCTCTCTCCGGTCCTTCTTCCTGGCTTCCCTCTCCTTTGAACCCTTAGAGGGAGTTTGAATCCCAGGAGGAGGATGGGGAGCAGACAAGGCAGGAACTGCCGGAGCAGTAACCACCAATGGGGCGGGGGCCGAAGCCGAGTCCGGGGGCAAGAGTCCCGCCAAGACCAGCTTCGACCTCCGCTCCTTCAATGCCCTGGGGTTGAACCCTGCACAGATTGAACACCCAGAGGTGAGGTGTTCAACCCCAAGGCATCGAACGCACCGAGTGCGGCCATCAGCAGGGGATAACTTATTGCCACACTCGGAGCATTTTGAAAAGATTGCCTTTGGGGCCTCAGACATACTTACTTTTTTTTTTTTTTTTAAAAGTAAAGCAAAGTAACTAAACTAAACACTCACACAGAAGGCCCCAAAGAATACACGCACACACAAGCTACGTACCAGCGAGGGGAGGGTACTACAAAAATAACTAATTTAACTAAAAATTAGACTAACAGAGGGAAAACCTAATACTTTCACACAAATTAAGAATTTTCTGACAGAAAAAGTCTTTTAAAACACCAAAAATGCACTTAGCTAATAGGAGCTCAAAATCCAGCTGTCACCATGAACGCGGCAAACTAGATCTGGGGTCATGTAGGGAGAGCAGGGCATTATGGGTGAGGGGAGGAGCTAGGAGCTCGAATCCATAGCTGGATAAACCATGCCGGTTCGGATCCGATATCGGATCCATACCCACAGGTTGCTGACAAATGAATTCTCCTACTTCAGATCATTTGTTTAATAGTGGCTATGAAATGTGCATAAAAATGTATAGGTACTTTGTTGATGATACTTTTATGTTGTGGGATGGAGAGTTCTCTCTTTTAATGGACTTTAAGTACTTGGAGTCCACAACAAACTTTGTAAGATTTACAGTATGTCCTCCTTATGAGAGTATTGATTTCCTGGATGTCTCTGTATACAGAGACATGCTAGGTAAGATGAATACTAAGCTGTTTTGTAAGACCTGTTGGAAGAACAATCTTTTGGATTATACTAGCATGCACCTCAAGCATGTATTCCCAATATTGTCAAGGGACAATTAACTATAGAGTTAAGAGCATATGTAATACACATGTAGATCGGGAGAATGAATTTGGTCATTTACATCAATTGTTCATAGAAAAGGGTTATAAAGAAACTTTTTCAAAAGGCCAAGTATGATGTTGCTCAAATAGGTAAAGAAAAAAGTATTATAAATTTGGCACAAGTAACAAATATGGCCATAAATAAGAAATGAAATGCGCTTTATTACTAGGTATGCTAGTGACTGCAATAAAGTCTGTAGTATAATCAAGAATAACTGGCATTTCTTGACAACGGATAGACAAACGGGGAAAATAATAGCGGACGTTCCTGGCTTTGCATATAAAAATAGAAGTAACTTGAAACAGTTACTTTGTAATGATCGAAAGAGTAAGGCTATGATTCTGAATAAAATAGGAACATATTCTTGTAAAAGCTGCAGAATGTGTCGGTATACACATACAGTTCAGGACTTTAAACACCCAGTTCTAACCTTCATTTTTCAACCAAGACTATATGCAACTTGCAATACAACTAACTTAGTTTATATGGCAGAGTGCAAACAGTGCAAGTGTTTTCATGTTGGAAAAACAGAAAAACGCCTTAGGGACAGGATATATCAACATGGATATGAAATAAAGAACAAAAATAGATGCGTTAGCTAAGCATATTGTGGAATTTCCTGCACATGCATTTGGGTTTAGGGTCTTGCACATAGTGCAAGATAGGAGAGGAGGGAATTTAAACAATCAAGTAGAACTGGTAGAGCCGAAGTGGATTTTAAAGTTGCAAGCGCATGTATTTCCAGGTTTAAACAATTATATATGTATAAAACCAGAGCTGGAAGCTCGCCCCCTTTAAATGAATTTGTAACTGAATTTTAAGCAACTGATTTATTAAAACTTTTAATTAATGTATTAACTGGTTTTAAATTAGTTAATTGATGTGGTTTTGACTATAAAATGTGTACATGTTGGTTACATTTTCATTGAAGACTTGAGAAAGCTTAGTGTTCTACGTGAAAGTGCTTGTCCAAAATTAAACTGTTCTTTTAAGCCGTGCTTCAAATGGAGAAAATAAAGTTATTTTCTTATAATAAAGTCCCATCTGTGTTGTCCAATTTGAATCCATTAACCTGTGGGAATTTGGTTCCGACACTCGGAAAAGATAGGCTGTCTTCTTACAGCTCAAGACTCCAAACTTGATCTCCCCCTACCTATCCATAATGCCCCACTCCACATTACTTCAGATCAAGTTTGCCAATAAGGACATAGTGTCCTTAAAACATTAACTATCATACAAAGGTAAGAAGATCAAAATACAACAGATCTCACACTAACAGAACATCAGGAGCTCAACCGAAAGAATAAAATTCCTGGTAACTTCTACTAGGATTCTGAACAAACTTTAGGATTGGGGAAGGGGGGGTGAGAAGGTTAATGGGATGAAGTTGGACAACACAGATGGAATGTTATGGTAATAACACAGTTTCTTTATCTGATGATGTCCACTTCATTCCATTAACCTGTGGGACAGTGTCCCCAACTACCATAATCCAGGGTGGCCATCAAGGAAGGATATTTCCAGAGTACAGCAGAACCAAAAGCACTTGTACTCCTGGTTACAATGTCCAATTTGTAATGAGTGACAAACATATGGGGGTCTGACCAAGTAGCATCAGCATAATTATCTTCAATAGAAACTCTGGGCCAAAACACTTGAGACGTGGCCATGGACCTTGTAGAACATGCTCTTACAGGACCTGGTAAGGAAACATCTTTAGAAGAGTAAATAAACATAATACAGTCTTTCAACCATATGGCCAAAGTAACTTTGCTCACTGCTTTACCTTTTTAGCATTCGAAAAGGAAACAAGTAGCTGATCGCACTTCCTGAAGGATTTAGTTCTATGGATGTAAAAATGAAGTTGTCTATGCACATCAAACATGTGTAAGGTGTATTCCCTTTATTCCGATACCGAGGAAAGAATACTAAGACTACTGGGAGATTAATTGACTGGTTAATGTTGGTCTCTTTAGCCACCTTGGGTAAAAAAAGAGGGATTTGTACGCAGGGTAATTCTGGCTTTATGAAAAACTAAGTATGGAAATTTTGCGGAAAGAGCCTGCAGCTCACGCTCTTGGCCGAGGTAATCGCCACTAGGAAAACAAGTTTTCCAGGAAAGGAATTTTAGATCTACAGTGGCCAAGGGTTCAAATGGAGGATGAACCAAAGTGGAAGTTAGAAATGGCACCAAGCTGAACCATGACTGTAGAATAACTAGCACCATCCTTGAAAAGGGAAGCCAGGAAGTCTAGTACTACTGAAACGGAGGCTGTAAATGGATCTACCTGGTTCTGTTCCACAAGAAAGGAGAATCTTCTTTCCACTTACTTTTGTAAATCTTGCGAGTGGCAGCCCCATGTGATGAAATCAAAATTTCTCAGACTGGAGAAGACAGCCTGGGAGTTCTGGCCATCACTGGAAGAGGAGAAACCATGCAGTTAATTTCAGGGCCTAAATGTTAAGATGTTGATGCCCCAAACAGATGAGAAAGCAGATCTGAACTCTGGTCCAACTTCATCAGGGGGGTAAACAAGACGAGACCGAAGAAAGGTGAACAGGGTTTGTTGAGGCCAAAAAGGAGCAATGAGGATCACTTTACTTTGCAACCGGAGAGCGTTTTGCAGGAACCTGGGACTCAACGGAAGAGGGGAAAAGGCATATAGTAGACCGGAGGGGCCAAGCATGCAAAAGAACATCCCTGGGTAACTGTCCCTGAGAAGTGATCAAGGCAAAGTACTTCCTGCATTTGTTGTTGAGAAGGGACCCAAACAGGTTGCAGAAAGGATAACCCTATGGACTGATTCAGGGACCACTCATGAGGCATCAATAGCACTCTGCTGAGGCTGTCGGCTAGGATGCTGGATTCCCCTGGAATGTGTGTGGCTACCAGAAAGCAGATGAAAATCACCCACTGCCAAACCCTCATCACTTCTCGACATGGGGGTAAGACCTGGTTCCTCCCAGTTTGTTGATGTACCAAACCACTAACATATTGTCTGTTTGGATAGCAATACTCCCCCCTGAGGAAGAAAGCTATCTAGATCTTGCAACACTAGAAGAATCGTTCTTTAGAACACTGATATGCAACTTCGTCTCCTGGGGCATCCATGGGCCTTGGATCATCCGGCCCAGACGATGCAAACCCCCACCCGAACTGGGAGGCAACCATGGTCAACGTGGCAGCTGGAGAGGAGAGAATGAACAGTCATCCCTGGGTGATCTCTGGAAAATGGAACCACCAAAGGAAAGAATCTTTGCACACACGAGGCAAGCTGATAGGAAGGTTCAAGGGATTTCTGAGAAGAGACCACTGTACCTCTAGGCCCACTGTAGAATATGCATGTGGAAGCGTGCCATTGGAAGAAATGTTATGGTTGCTGCCATGGAGCCTAAAGCTCGTACAATGAGAGAAGCTGGGGTTTCAGAACAGTCAAGATCGGGCTGCCATGGGATATCAGATTTACCACCCCTGTCCGATGTAAGGAAACCATGAGCCATTGTTGTCTCTAGACGTGCCCCTATAAAATCGACGGTTTGAACTGGTTCCAGATGTGACTTCTACAAGTTTATAGTTATGCCCAGTGTAGAAGCTAGATGGAGGAAGTAATATCTGGCTTGAAGAAGTAGATGCCTGGCTGGGGCGTTCAGAAGCCAGTCGTCCAGATATGGAAATATCCGAAAGCTTTGCGGTCAGAGGTGAGCTGCTACTACCGCTAGACATTTGGTGAATACCCTGGGGTCTGTGTTGAGGCCAAACTGAAGTGCCCGGAACTGGTAGTGACTGGCTCCTAGCCTGAAACATAGAAAAGACCTGGAGTGACTGTCCATTTTCATATGGTAGTATACATCCTAGAGGTCTATACAGCACATCCAATCGACCATCTTCAGGAGAGGTAAGATGGATTGAATCGTGACCATCCTGAACTCTGTGCTTCACTGACTTGTTCATGAAGGTTAAATCCAAGACAGCCCACAGGCCCCCTTGTCCTTTTGGGTACCAAAAAGAATCTGGAGTAAATGCCAATCCAACTTAATCGGGGGAATATCCTGGATGACTTTTTTGGAGCAATGTTTATTTCCTGGGCTGTGTCCTCCCTCTCAATGGGTGGAACATCAGAAAGGTGAGAGTTTTGTTTGAGTGTGCCAGAAAATGGAATGGAGTATCCTCTGGATATGATCCACAGCAGCCATTTGTCATTTGTGATTGCCTCCCAGGCTTCTCGGTGCAAGGAGAAACATCCCCTGACTGCTTCCAGAGGAGAGGAGTTGGGCAACAACTCAGGATCACTGGAAGGGTTTTGTCTGAAGCAGGTTCCCGCAAACCCTTGATTTTGCAGCTCCTCTCTGCCATGTGAGTGGCGTCTGCCATTCTGACCATACCCCCTCTGCCTCAGGAGGAAAAGTCTCAGAGTATCCTGGAAAGGACCCTGCAACTTCTGAAACAATGTTTTCTTACTACCACACTGGTTCCTACAGAAGGTCCGTTGTGCAGTGCAAAAACATATCCCGATGGCAGACAGGGCCTTACCATCTTTCTCACTCAGGGTCAAAGTGTCACATACTGTGGGCCCAAGCAAGGTGGAGCCATCAAAGGGGGCATTAATGGACTGTTTGAAGGGCTCTGTAAAGGTGCACAGCTATATAGGAACAGAGGGCAAAGGGTGAGAAAAGACAAATAGGAAGAATTAAACAGAAAAAAATGCTAAAGGAGAAGCTCAAGCCAGAAGCACAGCAAACGAGATCTGAGGTAATGTGGGGGAGTGGGGCATTATGGGTAGGTAGGAGGAGCTCATGTTTGGAGTCTCAAGCTGGAAGAAGGTGGTCGGCCGGTTCAGAGTGTCAGAACCAAATTCTCACAGATTAATGGAATGAAGGGGACAAATCAGATCAAAAATTATGTCCATCTAGGAGTCTCACTTTTTCTACAGTCACTGAAGAGAATTAATTTGCTTCAAAGATCAAGTCAGTGCCTCTGACAGTATCAAAATTCCCTCATAGCTGCCAAAGTTTCCTCTGCTCCAGATGATCCCTTAGATTCCATGCCATCTACAATGAATGGGACTTTTCCCTTTCATCCTTGAAACAAATGATAAACTGATAGGGGCTTTATTCAGGGCTAGGAGCAAGCAAGTCTGGTCCTCCTTCTCCTGTGCCTTTAATACCAAGGCAGTGAAAATCTTCTGCTATGGCTTTTTATCTAATTCTAAGCACTCTGTTGATGGTATCAGGATTCATTAACCCAGCATTACCTGACAGGCATCTGATGCCACTGATGCAAGTGTATAACAAGCATCAGATATCCCAGTAGCACTGCTCTGTCTGGCTGTCATCCATCCCAAGTATCATCCTGCTGATAAAGCTGATCCATTTCGTGTTGCTGCTCTTGGAATCAGTGATGGCACTGCTGCAGAGGTTGACAGCATCAGGAAGGAGAGCACTGTTCTTAACATTTGTGCTAATGTCATAATTTGCAACATGGGGTCTGTGGTAGGGATTTAAGACTACTTCCTAAATGCAGAACATTCAGGCATTCACTGTGGTAGTGTCAAGCAGTACTGAGACCTCTTTTCCAATACACAATGGCTGCTTCCTCTTACAGGCAGGTGTGGAAGTTCCTCAGGCTTTCTACCTAACCATCAACGTCCAGTCCACCACAAAGTATTTTTTTATCATTATCGGACTCTCCCTCTTCCCAAAGGGGTCATATAAGGTATTAACCTAAACAGAATATATTGCATCCTCCAAGGACTCAAATGTAGATGGCTTAGATAAGGATGTGGTTGGTGCTTCCCCTGGAGACCCTCAGCTCGCAGAATATTTATTTAATTCAGTACCATAAGGGATGAACTATTCCATCCCTCAGCATGGAATGCAGGAGGTCTGCAGGTTCCCCTCCACAGTAATCCTGCGTAGTTTTTATCCTGATGGACAGCCTAAAGAACACCAAAAAATTACAAACAAAATCCTGGCTAGGATGTTCTCCATTTCCAGAAGGCCAAATATGTCCCCGCACTAATCTGTACAACTGCACCTAAAAAAGCCCCCCCCCCCACCGTGCTATACACAAATTTTAGAACCACGTTTGTATCTGCTGCATTATCAACAATTAAGTGGAGGCATGCGTGAATGGGCATACCTTCATTGAAAGTTGTGCATCAGGGCTGGTAACTCGGCACGTAAAAATCAACTACCAATCATTAGCAGACCGGAGCTCCGCTGTGGCGACCTCTAACCGGGAAAAGCCGAAAGACACAACAACAAGTGTGCAAAGCAGAGTGCATTTTCTGGGAGATGTAACCAGCAACACACCACATGCTGCAGTGGTTGTCCGATGAACCTCTGAAGGACAAGCAGATGACCCTGACCTCTGCTACCTCAGGCACGAGCAGCGTCTTTGTCTGCATGATGTATACTACAGCAGAAACAACTGCCAGAACCGAATGATCTGGCAATACATTTTGTTGGCTTATCTCACTATGTTTTACTGATTTCACAAAACACATTGATTTCATAAAAGACACAGAAGTGCTTTGGACTCGGCCTTTTCTTATCCTCGCCCATTCAGATAAGACATTAGAACATATAGAACACAGATAAAAAGGGTAACACCTTAACAGCTGTGGATGAGAAATCCCACGCTGCATGGGGCTGTGTCTCCAATGCAAGTCTGCATCAAATACGGTTCCAGTGTGGCACACAGAACACATGAGGACTCTGCTTGGGGGAGAATTTGATACGGATATTTTAAACTATGTACAAAAAAAAAAACATGAAGTCACATCTGACCAGAAACATTTAGGAGATTTCAGATTCTTTTACACAAGACAGAAAAAAAAATACCCCAGGTCAGTACTTAAATGTCAGAAGCTTGAAATCCTTTGTTCCACAAAAACATTTTGCAGAATCCTACTGCACTCAGTTCTGCCTGCTTTTTATAAGAATGGATTTGTTGCTAGGGACTTCAGGATACCTACATCTACAAAAAAAAAAAGTCCTCAAGGAGGTATTATGCTTCCAAGTCGGAGACTGTCACTTTCAAATTCTGGACAGTGGTTAAGGTATTCAAGTGGACGACTGCTGTATCAACTCACTAGACAGAGTGAAGAGAGAAAAGATCCTCCTTTTCTTACACAACTGGCTGCTTGCTGCTGTCTTGATGGAAGCTCTGATGTATCACATTGGAATAGTCTTCTGTAACTGTGCCACTTCACGGGTATAACAGTGTACCTTTTTAGTCTCATCTGGAAGCAACCCATGCTCTTTGTTCATTATATACTGCCTAGACACAACCCTATGTTGGGCATAACTGACACAGGTCAAGGTACAGTAAACTCTGTTAACTTGAACTCAAGCAACCAGAACTCTCATGCAACCGGAAAAAAAATCTAAGAAATACAGTACACTATGAACAATTCAGTTTTCATGTGTTGCGCTTTGTTCCCCCCACAGAAAAATACCTTGTATTTTTAGAGTTTTAAGAAGGACAATACATATTCCCTCTGTCCCCAACCTGAGCACAAGTCAAACCTCTAAAATGTCAACACTCGTTCCATACTCAATTTGCATCAGACTGCACATTCTCTTTCTGACCACACACAGTCTCTTCAGCTTTCATACATGCAATCACTCACTCTCTCTCCGATCTTTCACACACACAATCTTCAGCTTTCATAAATCTCTTCAATCTCACAAACTTTCACTTCTGCTTTCATACATGCATTCACTCTTTCTCTATTCAATTAATTTATTTCCAATCCACTTAGCGTGCCATTGAAAACTGTTCCGCGTGTCACGCTTTCTAGCAGAAATGTTGTTGTTGTATCTTTCAGCTTTTCCCGGTTAGGGGTCGCCACAGCAGAACTCTGGTCCGCTAATGATTGGCAGTAGATTTTTACGTGCTGAGTTGCCAGCCCTGATGCACAACCTTAAATTAAGGTACGCCCATTAATGCACATCTCCAGACAGAAGACGCTCCAGCCGAGAATCGAACAGGACAATGTCTTACTGTGACACGACAGCGCTACCGCAGCACTACCACCGCAGTTGCTTTCTAGCAGAAATATACGTTTAAAATATTATTATTCCAGCCAGGCTTTTAATTACTTTATTTCAATATTAAAATCAAATCAATACAGTGTTTATGGTATGGTATAGTACAGGGTACAGCATTTCTCAGGTGCATTTTTAATAGCAACTCTCCAAGCAACAAGAAAAAAGAAGTTATGTATTCACCATAACGTTCCATCCGAGTAGTTATACTTCATTTTCTGCAACCTGTGGGTATTCGGATCCGAGCCGGCAACATTTTATCAAGCATCTGCTCCAAGCTCCTCCCCTTACCCATAATCCCTCAGCTCTCCTACCTTCCCAAAGATCAAGTTTGCCCTAACCAAACTATTAGCAACTCAATAACATCAACCTAGAACAGGCTCGGGGGAAGGAGGGAGGGACGGTTGCAGAAAATGAAGTATAACTATCAGATGGAACATTATGGTGAGTACATAACTTCTTTATCTGAAGTAGTTAACTGCATTTATCTGCAACCTGTGGGACAGAATCCCCAGCTACCAAAACTCCTGGGAGGCCCTCATGGAAGGATATTCCTGAGCACTGCAGAGCCAAAGGATGCTCTCCCTCTAGACATCAAATCCAACTTATGAGAAATTAATGTATGTGACCTTGCGCAGGTCGCTGCTGCACAGAAATCATCCAGAGAAACCCTAGACCAAAAGGCAGCAGAAGTTGACATAGATCTGGTAGAATTAGCTTTAATAGGAGCAGGTGGGGATAGGCCTTTATCCCTATAGACTTGCAGTATACATTGTGTAATCCATCTGGCTAAGTAGACCTTGGAAATGGCCTTGCCCAAAAAGGGTCTAGAAAAGGACAAGAATAATTGATCAAACTTACGAAATTGTTTAGTCCTGTGTAAACAGAAACAAAGCTGTCTATGAACATCTAGCAAGTGCAGCTTATATTCACCCTTGTTCTGGAAATTTGGATAGAACACAGGCAGATTAATCATCTGGTTAATATTAGATTCAGAAGCTGGTAAGAAAGAAGGGTTTGTGCGAAGTGAAACCCTATCTTTATGAAAGATCAAGTAGGGGGGCACGGCAGACAAAGCTTGGATCTCAGAAACCCTTCTAGCCGAGGTAATGGCCACTAAAAAGGCAGTCTTCCAGGACAGGAATTTTAAGTCTACTGACGCTGCTGGTTCAAAAGGGGGTGCCACCATTGCCTGCAGAAAAAGAATAAGGTCCCAAGGAGGGACAGAATTCTTAACCAGGGTACGCAAGAGAAAAGTACCTTTTAGAAAGGCCTTGCACAATCTCAGAGGCCAGAGCATTCAAAATTTCACCTATATGAAAATTAGATATGGCTGCCAGTTGTACTTTCACTGTGGAGGAACTAGCCCCTTGTTGAAAAATATGGGACAAAAACTCCAACACTGCAGGAACCGAGGCTGTAAATGGATCTATGTTTCTCTGAGAAGCGCTTCCATTTGCTGCGATAAACCTTCCTAGTGGAAGCTTTGACGGATGCCACCTGAATACTCTTTACCAAAGATGATAGACCGGGAGTCCTAGCGATCAAGGGAACTGGAGCAACCAAGCAGTCAGCTTGAGGCTATCCAGGTCGGGCAGACTGATGCCAGAGGGATGGGATATGAGATCCGAGCAGGGATCCAGAATCCGTGGAGGAGTTAAAGCATGAGACCAGAGGAAGGGGAACCACACCTGACGAGGCCAGAACAGAGCAATGAGGATCACCTTACACCCCAGTCAGTAAGCTTTCTGAAGAAACTTCGGAATGAGAGGTAGTAGGGAATAGGTATACAGTAAACTGGGAGGCCAAGCATGGACTACAGCATCTCTGGAGAAGTCCCCTGGGGAGGGGATCAGAGCGAAGAACTCGCTGCACTTTGCGTTGGAAGGAGATGCGAAGAGATCGCAGCAAGGATGATCCCACACCAAGAAGATCTCCTCCGCTATTGACTGTTTCAGAGATCACTCGTATGGCATTAGAGTAGCCAGAGTCAATCTGTCCACTAACATGTTGGAGCGTCCAGGGATGCGCGCTGCAATCAGAAACCGACTGGTGGAAATTGCCCACTTCCACACACTCATGGCCTCGCAGCAGAGAGGGTAAGATCTGGTCACTCCTTGTTTGTTGATGTACCAGACAACGGACATGTTGTCTGACTGAACTGTAATCGTCCCCGGGGAAGAACAGTGAAAGGCTTGCAACGCTAAAAGCACTGCTCTCATCTCCAGAACATCTTTTTTTAAAGTTTTTCGTCTACCCTTCTAGCATGTCGAGGGATCAGTTGCTAGTGTCCTCTCCTGCTCAGCTGGTGAACCTGGGAATATTGAGGCAATGTTTCAATTGCCTCATGTACACAGACAACCCTTTCCTCCTCCCACAAAACACAAATACATGCGAGAGATGCAACTATACGGCCAAACTGGAGGCTGAGCTCTCTCAACATAGGACTGGCAAGACCAGTCAGGAGGAGAAGGTTACCACACACACTATAGACCCAGTCTCACATAGTACCATTACAACCTCAAATCATACACATAAACACACAAAGACATACTCGGAGGCTCTGATCAAAAACCTACCAAAACAGCAGAGGCCACCAAAGCAGACACCCAAACAACCACCACCTCAGAACACAACACCCGCAACACATAGACCTCACAGTCAGAGTGTCAAACAGTCACAGCCCTTAAGGCCAAACACAATGCCAGACACACTAGTCATTGGTGACTCCATAGTCAGACACACTGATGTCCCGCTCACCAGACTGAGTAAGGAGAAGGTCACAGTAAGCTGCCTGTCGGGCGCTAGAATCCGCCACATAACGCAAGCACTCAGGTCTCTCAACAGCAGGTACAAATATGACTCAGTCATTGTCCACGCTGGTGTAAACGACCTGAGACGTACCTCCTTGGACTACATGAAAAGAGACATTGAGGAGCTCTCTGATTATGTAGCCCAGGCAGGTATGACCCTGACCTTGAGCAGTATCCTACCTTCACCAAGAATGATGCCACAATACAGAGATAAGATGATCAGCTTTAACAATTGGCTTAAACACTGGTGTCATTCAAAGGGGATCCAGTATCTGTCTGCCTGGGATGACATGCTGGACAAGCCACGCTGCTTCGCAAGGGACGGCTTGCACCTGTCACCCTGGGATTCCGGATATTGGCAAAGGCTCTTGCCACCCCATAGTGCCTTTTTAGGCAAGGCTCAAATTCTAAACCTACCACCCTAGAACACAAAAAGGAAAAAACTAAGGGTAATGCTGCTCAATGCCAGAAGTCTAAATCTCAAAATGCACGCACTCGAGGCCCTTCTCAGTATGGAGAACATCGATGTCTGTGCTGTGACAGAAACCTGGTTCAAGGCTCCTGAGAGCACCCCAGCGCTATCAGGTTTTACCTCATATCATGCGTTCCGGCCCCAAAATCCGGACAATACCAAGAAAGGAGGGGGGGTATCCATATTCATCAAGGACACCCACACCTCAAGACTGGTGGCAACGCACGATGCATCGGAGACCATCCAGGTGCAATTAACCATAGGCAAGACTGCTCTGCAAATTGTAGCATGTTACAGGCCACCCTCACAAACTCAGGAAACTCACATGGCCTTCCTGAAAACACTAGAGGGGATAAATGTATCACCAAACACCATCATGCTAGGTGACTTCAATTACCCTAATATAGACTGGGAACACTACTCAAGCCCAAACACCCTAGCCCAAAAGTTCCTGGAATTCATAAACTCAAATGCCATGGAACAACTAGTCACCATCCCCACAAGAGGAGATAACATACTTGATCTCATCATCACGAACATGGGAGCACAATGTTCAACACCGGAAGTATACCCCTCACTGGTGAGATCAGATCACAAACTAATCTCGCTGGAGGTCCTCATCCCACCCCCACCTGAAATAAAAAAGACCACAGTAAAGAACTTCTCAAAAGCCGACTTCACACTTCTAAAGACTAGTGTGGTCTCCTTTCAGGCCACCGAGCCGGCGGAAAACAATACTCAAGCCGCTGAATCACTTACAAACGCCTTCTACCAGCACCTGCAGGACTGCATGAATAAGGCAATCCCAAGCAAAACAAAGACTCTTTGTACCAAAGGCAAGCGTCCAGTCTGGTGGACCCCAGCCATAAACAAACTCTACAACAAAAGGAGGAAGCTACTACAAGATAGAGCAAAATCCTTAAAAGGTAAGACACCCTTGATCACTATAAGTAAAAACTAAGAGCTCTCATAAAATCATCCAAAGCAAATTTCGAGAGAAAAATAGCTAAAGACTCAAAAGACAATCATAAGGCCTTCTTTAGCTATGTTAGAAACCTAGGAGGAAACTCCCAGATATGCTCAGAACTAGTTCAAAATGATGTGAAGATTACTGATCCTACAGACATTGCCAACATACTGGCTGACAGGTTCAGTGCAAACTTCTCCCCAAAAGGAGAGATATCTATACCAAATGAGTGTAGCCCCCAAACATCTCCAGCGCCCAAGTGAGAACTGCTCTCTCCAAAGCAAAAACACAGCATCCATGGGACCCGATGGTGTCCCCGGCTGTGTGCTCCACGAACTCAATGAGGAATTAAACCCACAGCTAGGACAGCTGTTTAATCAAAGTCTTACCTCTGGATACGCACCCAGGAGTGGCGCACTGCAACTGTGGTCCCACTTCACAAAGGCGGTGCCTCCACAGACCCTGGAAATTACCGCCCATTAGCTTGACAAGCCTTATCTGCAAAGCCATGGAGAGGATCATAATGGACCTCATAAATAAAGACATAGGGAATTTGCAGACTTTGGATCCAACCCAGTTTGGCTTTGTCAAAGGCAGATCATGCCTTTTAAACTTGGTTGACTTTTGAAACAGTCACCAAAGCCATTGATGAGGGAAAGGCAGTCCATACAGCCTACCTCGATCTGGCTAAGGCCTTCGATACAATACCCCACTCGGGTATCATTGAAAAACTCATCAGCTTAAATGTTAACCCATACATCACAAGATGGGTTGCAAACTGGCTGAGTGACAGAACCCACAGGGTCAGAGTTGCTGGCGCCATGTCAGACTCAAAGCCTGTCACAAGTGGTGTCCCACAGGGCTCAGTCCTGGGCCCACTCTTGTTTGGCATCTACTTTTCCGAAGTACAAGCAAACACAGGAGGGTTATGGCTGACAAAGTTTGCAGATGACTGCAAACTGGGCCATAGTAGAAAACACATCTGACACAGATATCCTTCAGAAGGGTCTCACAGAAACGGATAACTGGTGCCAGAGCCACGGCCTAAAGTTAAATGCCAAAAAATGCATAGTCATACCCTTCGGGAAAAACAAGGTTACCCCTAGCTACCAAATAGGTGGCAATCCACTGAGCAAGAAGAAGTTATCAGGGACCTGGGGACCCAGGTTGATAGTAGTCTGTCATTCGACACCCATGTAGCTAAAGTAGTTAGGAAGTCCTTCTACATTGCCCACCTTATCATGAAGGGATTCTCATCTAGATCAAGGGAGGTCATAGTCTCCCTTTACTCATCACTCAGACCAATGATTGAGTACAATGCCCCATTCGGAATGTATCTGACCCGACACTTGCAGCAGCTGGAGAGGCCACAAAAGTTCCTCACCAAAAGGATAAAGGGTCTCAAAATCTGTCCTATGCTGCCCGACTGAAAGAACTCCAGCTCTATTCAGTCGCCACCGCTTGCTCAGAGGTGACCTTTGCCTAACATACAAGGCCATGTCAAACCCAGATTTGATGAATATGCTTCACCTCAAAAAATCTAGATCCATCAGAGCCACAAGGGCGGGAGACTTAAACCTCGACACAGCTATTAATAGGACGTGCTGGAGGGATAGATTCATCACCCAAAGACTCCCTATGCTGTGGAACAAAATCCCGGTACATGTGAGGCAGAGCACCTCGCTGGCCTTGGTCAAGAGAAATCTTGACCAATGGATGGGAGATCGCAGATATACCCCAGGAATTACCTCAGTGTCACTGCTCGACAGAGGCACAGCAAAATAATGGGTATAGTTCCCCATACTAAAGGGGTGGCGTAAGCCACAAAACGATGGGCTAGGCTTATAAATGCCCTCGGGCAGATAGCCTAGTATGAACCTATGAACCTATATGCAATCTGGTCTCGGTCTGGGACCACGTACCTTGGACAGTCCTTCCCAAAACGTGCCCCCCCCCCCAGAGCTGGAAGGCATCCTTGGTCACTGTGGCTTGGGATGTTAAGAATGGACGACCTGCCAAGATTTCCGGCGATTGGAGCCACCAAAAAAGAGAAATCTTGCAGGCTCTGCTGATTCATATGGGGTAGTCCATGGGGAGGTCTAAATCAAGACCACTGAACTGCCAAGGTCCACTGAAGCACCCTCATGTGAAGGTGCACACATGGAATTGAAATTGCTGTGGCCATGGAGCCTAGAGCTCTGAGAACGTCGCTCGCTGTGTCCTGAGGCCGAGGATCACTGATAATTGGGCCCGTGGGTTCTGGACCCTGTCCTGAATGAGAAAAACTTGTAATAGCAGAGTGTCCAACCGTGCCCCTATAAATTCCAAGGTCTGTGTTGGGTTCAGGCAGGACTTGGAGATGTTGATGGTAATCCCTGGATTGACTGCAAGATGCAGGAAGGAGTCTCTGGCCATGCAAAGTAGACTCTTAGTGGCAGCAGCGTGGAGCCAATCGTCTAGGTAAGGAAACACCTGAATTCCCTGAAGCCTCAAGTGAGCTGCTACTACTGCCATAACCTTGGTAAACACCCTGGGGGCTGTGGTGAGACCAAAGGGTAGGGCTCTGAACTGGAAATGATTGGCTCCCAGCTGGAAGCAAAGGAATCTCCTGGAGTGTCTGCAAATCTTGATGTGGTAATTAAGCATCCTGGAGGTCTATCGAGCACATCCAGTCGCATTCTTGGAGAAAAGGCAGAATGGACTGTAAGGTGACCATCCGGAATTTCTGCTTGGCTACAGATAGGTTCAGGGTTGATAGGTCCAATATGGGTCGAGGTCCCCCGTCTTTTTTGGCACTAAAAAAGAACCTGGAGTAAACGCCTAATCCAGACTGATCTGGGGGGGGGGGGCCGGTTCGATGGCCCGATTGTAAAGCAGCTTTGAAATTTAGTGCACTGCGGCCTCCCTTTGAGTGGATGGAACATCCGGGAGGCTCTTTTGACTGGATGGGTGGGGGCAATGAACAGGATGGATTATCCTCTGGATATTATTTGGAGCACCCACCGGTCCATCATGATTGACTCCCAAGCCATCAGGTGAAATGACAATCTTCCCCAGACTATCTCCAGAGTAGGACAGTCGGGCAACCCCTCAGGGTTGCTGCGCGGGTCTGTCCGAGAAAGTCTCCCTAGACCCAAAGTTCCTCAGACCCCCTCTGCCTCTGGGGCTGCATCTGTCTTGTCCCCCTCTGCCTCTAGGGGATGAGTTTTCCTGAGTGTCCCAGGAAAACAGATTTTCGGAACCACATGATCTTCTGCCCGCTCTGATTCCTAGAAAAAGGATCTTTGAGGGCTAAAGAAGCGGACTCCTGACGGCAGACAAGAGTCTTCCTGTCCTTCTCACTCTGGACTAAGGTGTCTCAAGCGGTCTTCGCAAAAAGGGAGGACTCGTCAAAGGAAGCATTTGTGAAAGACGCCTTGAAGGAGTCCGTGAATTGACAGAGACTGAGCCAGGCGTGCCACCTCATAGCTATGCCGGTCGCATGGGAAAGAAGATGCATGGACGTGTGTGAAATGGATTTCAGAGTCTACATTTTCATCGAGAACAGCCGCTTGTCCTCTGGCGACACAGCAAATTCCGTGACCAGGTCTTGCTAGAGTTGAATGACATGTGCCAAATAATTCAGTGCTTGTATGGAAAACATCGCTGAAGAAAAGACTCGCTTCCCAAAGTGATCCACCGCCCTAGACTCTTTGTCCGAAGGGTGGACCGAAGAACTTTCCCGAGCCAGTTCTCTCTTGGTGGCAGCTGCCACCACCATAGCATCCACAGGGGATCCCTTGTACCAGGCCTGTCTGTCTGTGGGAGGAGAAAGGATCCTGTCTGGGTGTTTGGATATTGGCTCTATGATGTCAGGCTCCTTCCATGCCCGCATGGTAATAAGATCCACAAATGCATCTGCAGGAGGGTACACCCGGGATGTAGATGGGCCCGTGCCGAAGGCCTCCAAGAATACTGACTCATCCGTTGAGGGTTTTGGGGCTGACCAACCTCCCCTCTGGAGGAGAATTTCCATGATGTCTCCAAAGGAGACATCCTCAGGAGGTGACCTGGGGGAACCCTCACCTTCATACAAGTCAGTATCTTCTCTGAGGAATTCGGGGAGTCCATGCGCCTCCTCTTACACGAATGCTTACGCGAGGGGCCTCCTCAGTGGGACTCTCTGAAGAGGGCTTGTAAGTACGGGGGGGGGGGTTCCACGATGTGATCCACCTGGGGGTCCTCTGGCACGGGCTGTCCCTGGGACAAGCTGATGGGAGTCGTGACCAAATCCAAGGCAGCCTGGGTGGAGTCCAAGGCAATGGGCTGGGGTCTCAATCCCTGGGAGAGAACCCTCTCCACCACATCGAAAGCCGAAGGAGAGTGCACCTCCTTGGCAACCAACAAGGAAGATAATCTCCCCAGCTCCTTCATGAGGGTCGGGGCAGAGGCCAAAGTAGCCAGGGTTCTGAAGGAATGGCTCAGCTCTGACAAAGTCGGAGCCGAAGACATCTCCGTTCCCTCGGATCCGGCTCCCTGTTCTCAGCCCCAAGAGTTGCTTGGATCTGAACAAGTCTGATCCTAGGAGCTCAAGGTAATGGCCGGCTTCGAGGTTGGAGGAACCGTCGTCGCCAAACCCCCAGCTCTGAGGATCTTCGGATCCATAAACCCCGAAACCGCTGGTCGGGGAAGGAGACACAGGATGGAAGAAGGGCATAGAGGTCACTTCTCCGGCCGGAGAGGGGCCTGACAAAACTCCCATTTGGATTTGGGTCCAAATGAATCTCTGCATCATCCTGTCCACGTTCAAGATCCAACAGATTCAGAGTCAACCTTGAGGAGGCGACCGACTAGGATCTGGCCCTGTAAGATGATCTCGAAGAAGGCTCTGGTCCAAAGGCTTCGTCGGCTCCGGGGAGAACCTCGGGGAATGAAGCAGAGGAGAAGTGGTCCTAAACTTTCGCAGGTGGACTTGGAAAAGGCTCCTGCTCAGGAGATTGCTTGCGGTGCCTCTACCCTTTTCTCTCTCTTTCTTGTCCTTATCCTTAGATTTTGTCCCCGCCTCAGCAGGCTTAGAGGGAGGTTGAGTCCCAGCCTGAGGGTGTGTGTGTGTGTGTGGGGGGGGGGGAGTTGGTCAGCTACAGGAGCCGATGTCAAGGCCGTCGTCTCTAAAGCAAAAACTGGTAGCAGGCCCTTGGCTACCTGTTTTGCCTTCCTCTCTTTTAGGGCCCTGGGGTTGAACCTTGCACACACAGCACATGGCAGACTAAGATGGGGAACGCCCAGACAAATAACACACAGTGTGTGGCCATCAGCCTGTGAAAGCTTGTGGCCACAGTCTGTGCATTTTTTAAACACTGGTTTAAGCTGGTCAGCCATAACACACTCCACTCAGCCAAACGAACTGGACACGCACACACAGGGGACTGGCTAGGCCTACTCTACCTCAAAAACACAAACTTTCTAAACTACTTTTTTTTTTAACAAACCGACAAGACGAAGGGGAGGAAGGGTTGCTCACAAACAACTACTCTCACACACTAATTTAAATATGAAAAGTTCCACTTACTACACCCACCTTGGAGATATAGAGAACACGATGCGTACGCATGAAGCGGAAAATTAGATTTGGGGAAGGTAGGAGAGGTGAGAGATTATGGGTAAGGGGAGGAGCTTGGAGCAGATGCTTGATAAAATGTTGCTGGCTCGGATCCGATATGGATCCGAATACCCACATGTTGCAGATAAATGAAGTTAACTACTTCAGATCTACACTTATCTAGCATCTACCAATCCCTATGGGTGCCGGTTAACAGAGTTTACTGTAGCTCAAATTCATAAATCTGAGTCACCGATGGCAGTCCTCTCTTTAAAGATGCTGGGACTCACTGGCACTTCCTATGATACTTAGTGTGGACTGTACGAGAGAGTTCTCCAGATGGAGGTTTGAGGACAATAACGCAGGCAACTGACACACTGTTCTTTCTCATCAAAACTTCCAGTGCTTGCAGATACCTTCTTCACTCATGCTGAATACAATCCACTGCATAGTACGGAACTCATTTAATTTGCAGACTGCTCCAGCACTGGTCATTACTGATGTTCTAGAGTATGCTGATACTATAGTGGCAGATAGTCAGATTCCTTGCTTCAGGAGTTGCGTGTTCACAATTTTTTTTTTTTTTTTTTTAACATGGAGTTGGTTCTTTTAACTCTAACAGTCTGAAGAATGACCTTTCATCAAGGGGTTGTAACTATAGACACCAACAACATGGCAGCTGCATGGTATATCCGTAAATAGGGGAAATTGCTCCTACCCACACTGTCAGGGGGCAGCAAGAATCTGGCAGTGGGCCATTCACTCCCAAAATGTCCTTAAAAGAGGCCATTTCCATAGTAGAAAGAATACTCTGCTGCTTACTGATGCCATGTGAATGACCTCTGAGCTACAAGTAACAAAGACATTTTCCTGCCTATGGGGCAAACTAAATTGAAGACTCTTAGCATCCCCAACACACAGCATGTGCCAGAAATACTTAACCGATGCTTCCTTCAGTGCGTTAACCCAAGGATGCCCTCATTCATAAATGGTCTCCTCTACACCTCCACTTTCTCTTACGAGGTTTACTCAGAAGGCCAGACTTACTCTTACAGTTTTTTTTTCTGGCCTTGTCAGCATACTTCTCAACCTCTTAGCACAGGAAATCTGGACAAAGTCCAAAATAAAGGGGGAGGGGCAAAGGCCCCAAAATAGGGACAAATTTTAAATATTGCTCTTATAAACTTAGAAAGTTACTAGAATAAAAGGTTTTGTGTTATCATGCATTTTCTGAAGGATCTGAAGTCTGAAACTCAAATGTCTGTCATTATTTAATCAATTCAATACTCACCGATTTGCCAGAAAACCACAAATGTTATGAGGAAAAGACCAAAAATGAGGCAAAAAGCTGGACATTCTGCAAAATCTGGACAGCTGAGACATAAGCTTGTTAGACATGGTAATCCCTGCTCCAACTATACCCGCAAGAAAAGCCTTCACCTGCATCCATCAAAGCACTACAATGTCATCGTTCATCAAGAAAACTCCTTCCAAATCTACAGTCTATAATAACTGCTAATGCAGTTTGCCCTGTTCTACTAGTCAGCAGTCCAACCTTTCTGGAAAGAGAAGTAGACATCATTACACATTTCCAGGTACTTCTAACTCATAAACCTTATAATGAACAGACTCACTTTTTGCTGGATGTCTAGTAAAAGCTGGTGCCACTATATTAGCAAACAAAGCACTTTTTATTCCCAAGTATCCAGACTGGTGCCCCTGATAACTTAGTTGTCTCCCCATCACTTTGAAGCAAATCTTAAAATCCATATCAGAGGCTAAAAAAATAATAGTTCAATGGAAACACACAATGTATCAGGTAGCAATCTTGTGCAAGTGCCAAGTATGCACTATCTGAGCCTCTATTTAAACTCTTGAACTGCTGATACCCGAAGAAAAGCCACAGTGACTCTCCTACTCAAGGGTAACCCCTCTATACTCCCAGATAACTGCAGGCACATCAACTTCACCAGCCAAGTGGGCAAAGTTATGGAACATGTTATAGCAAAACTTGTTAATGCAGACAAAGCAACTTAACTGACTTACCCTCTAATTAATATGACTTTGTGAAGGACAGGTCCTGCCCTCTACACCTGGTAAGCTTCTTCCCTGCTTCCCCAAATATGGGATCATTGAAAATTAGACAAACTTAACTCTATTCATAGTTCACTGGATTTGCAAATTGGCTATTCAGGAGACCTCAAGTTCTGAAAGTTGCTGGTACCTTCTCTAAATATAAAACTAGGGGGTAGCACTGTGTTCAGTGCTGGGTCTTCTCTTCTGCATTTATTTTGCATAAATCAAAGCCATCATTCCAGAATTATAGCAGAAAGTCTGCTGATAACTGCAAGCTGGACACCATTATCCCACTAATACTACACAGTTCAAGCAAACAGAATATGCACATACCCTATATATGGAAAAGTCTCAAGTTAAATGTGAAAAATTGCAGAATAGTAGTATTCTGAACCAAAAATAAAGAGAAACATACTCCCACCTCATACAATGAATTGCTCTGCTCTTCAGACTGAAAAGAAACAGATCTGAGAATGTTCTCAATCAATCATGCTCCCACTACAACTGGTAAATCCTATATGGCCTACTTAATTTTCAAGGAGACATCTTCAAGATTCAGGGAAGTCAATCAATTATATAATTGAATGCAATATCCCCAACTAGTATATACAGATCCAAGCATATAGTTCAACGATTTCTAACTAAGAAAATTAAAGGCTTTAAATCCTTCAACTACACTGACAGATTATCGCAACTCTTCTTACACTCAGTAGCCTATCTGCTACTCTAAGGAGACTTATGTCTTATTTTCAAGCCATGAAAGGCACAGTATAATCTGACCTCCTATTTTCTGCAAAACCAGTGGTTGTACAGACACCAGAATTACAGACCTAAATTTACACTTACAAATAAGACTTGCTAGAAAGATAGGCTCCCAACTCAACATATTCCCAGTCTAGAAGTGAAAAAAAGACCAGAAAATACCCTAATACTTTCTGATCTTATATCTCCCTATTCTAATCTAAATTCACTGCGCTCCTCTAATAAACCTCTTGTGAAGCTAAGTCCAATAACATTGCAGGCGATTCACTTTTTTCTAACACCATAGGTAAACACTGGAACTCACTACCTACCACTCTAAGTACTATGACATCACATTTCCTCTTTAAACAAAAACTCAAACAACACCTAAAGACTCTCTGGCTATGCCCATGCATCAATCCTGACTAATCTTATGACTCTACTCCCCCTCCTACTCTCTCTCATCTGAAGAACTAGCTCCAAATACCTTTGTTAATTAGTCTCTGTTTCAATTTAATTAACAATTCCAGATGGTTGTATTTTTTCTTTGCTTATATATATTTACTCTCTTTGAATATCCTACTAAGTTTAACTCCCCTACTCCTATACTGTAAATAGAAGTAATATGTCCTCACTAGCATAAACTTTCTCATATATTTTTTGTTTGCACCTTAATTCTGTATGTACTTTTTTTTACTAACCACTGTTTTGCTTTCTTTTATTGAATGACTTGTTGTACTAACCCAAATGTGGAGCTTTTCTCCCCGGGCCTCTGCTGAAAATGGAAATATATCCAGTTGGACTAGCCCGGTAAACAAATGTAAAATAAAAATAAATAAAAATACTCAACATAACATTCCATCTGTGTTATCCATTTTCATTCTTCCTCAACCTGTGGATTCGGATCAGACTCTGCCGTTTTCTATACCCCTAGGATCAGATTCTCGAGCTCCTCCCTTTACCCATAAAGCCTCATTGCCCCAGACTACCTCAGATCAAGTTTGCTGCTAACATAGAATAGCAAATCTCTCTCTATATACAGATCCAAAACGCATAGGAAAAGTTCAGAGGCTCAAACAGGAATTGAATTCCTATACACATATCTGTCGGTCTCTCAGTTATGGATGGGGGAAGGTTCAGGAAGAATGAAAATGGACAACACAGATGGAATGTTATGGTGAGCACTTAACTTCTTTATCTTATGTTGTCATTTTCATTCATTCCTCAACCTGTGGGACAGAGTCCCCAGTCACAATAATCTCAGGTGGCCCTCAAAGATATTCTAGAGCACTGTGAAACCAAAAGCAGACTTCTACAGACAATATCCAGTTTGTAATGCGCAACAAAGGTATGGGAGTTCGACCAAGTAGCCACACAAATGTCCTCAATAGAAACCCTGGACCAGAAGGCTTGAGATTTAGACAGATCTAGCAGAGTGAGCCTTGACATGTTGAGGTAGTGGAACTTCTTTGGAAGAATATACATGAGATATGCAATCTGCAATCTATTTTGCCAAAGTGACTTTGGACACTAGCCTTCCCAATTTAGCATTTGAGAAGGAAACAAACAGCTGGTCTGTTTTTCAGAAAGCTTTGTTCTCTTTAGGTAAAAATGTAGTCATCTATGAACATCTAGTAAATGAAGAGCATATTCTCTTTTGTTTTGAAAATTGGGGAAGAAAACTGATAAGCTGATGACCTGATTGATACTGTTTTCAGAGGCAACTTTTAGCAAAAATTAGAAGTTATGTACTCGCCATAACGTTCCATCTGAGTAGGTATCTTCATTTGTCTGCAACCTTTGGGATACGGATCCGATCTCGTTTCCGAGTCGGCAACTTTTACCACAGCACAGATCCGAGCTCCTAGCTCCTCCCTTTACCCATAATCCCCTGCCAACCCTAACTGACCTCAGATCAAGTTTGCCCGATATAAGCAATATAAAGGTGCCCCGGAAGGGGCTAATCCAAGACAGATCCTAAACGTCAGGGGGAAGGAGGGGGGGATGGTTGCAGACAAATGAAGATACCTACTCAGATGGAACGTTATGGTGAGTACATAACTTCTAAATCTGAAGTAGTAACTTCATTTGTCAGCAACCTTTGGGACAGAGTCCCCAGCTACCTGAATCCTGGGTGGCCTTTATGGAAGAACATTCCGGAGCACTGCAGAGCCAAAGGACGCCCTACCTCTGGAGACTACATCCAGTTTGTAATGGCTGATAAAAGTATGAGATGAGGCCGAAGTGGCTGCGGAACAAATATCATCTAAGGGAACCCTAGATTTAAAAGCCGCCGAAGCAGCGATGGCCCTAGTAGAATGGGCTAGAACCCCTTGAGGTGCAGGCCTTCCCAAACTCTGGTATGCTAAGAGGATACAATTAGCTATCCACCGTGATACAGTAACTTTAGAAATTGACTTGCCTAAACCTGTTTTGGAAAAGGAGACAAACAACTGGTCAGATTGCCTATGACCAGCAGTTCGAGGAGTATCCAAGGAATGCAGTTTATATTCTCCTTTGTTCTGGTAATGGGGAAAGAACACGGGAAGATTAATGGATTGATTAATATTAGCTTCTGAAGACACCTTAGGCAGAAAAGACGGATTGATCCTGAGGTAAACTCTATCCAGGTGGAAGGACAAAAACGGCGGCTTAACACATAGAGCCTTAAGTTCAGAAACCCTTTTAGCTGAAGTAATGGCCACTAAGAAGGCTGTTTTCCAAGAGAGATATTTAAGATCAACCGTGGCTGCCGGTTCGAAAGGGGGGCTAGTCAAGGCTTGGAGGACCAAGGACAAATCCCATGGGGGTACTACCTCCCTGACTGGAGATTTGAGAAGGAAAGTACCCTTGAGGAACGCTTTACAAAGCTTAGCAGTCAGAGGGCCCAATTCATGCCCTACATGATAATGCGAAATCGCTGCCAGTTGTACCTTGACTGTAGAGCAGCTAGCCCCTTGATGAAAGAGGGTAGTTAAGAACTCCAAAACCGACGTGAGAGGCGCCGTGAAAGGGTCCAAGTGATGGTGCTCCGCCCAGATGGAGAAACGCTTCCACTTGCTTCGATAGACTCTTCTGGTGGAAGGTTTATGTGCTGCTACTAGGATGGCTTTGACTGGTGAGGAGATTCCGGGAGTCCTAATCAGGAGTGGAACTGGAGCAACCAAGCCGTCAGCTTGAGGTTGACCAGGTTGGGGGTCTGAAGACCCAGAGGGTGGGTAATGAGATCCGGGAGTGGATCTAGAATCCATGGTGGATGAATTAGGTGAGACCACAGGTATGGGAACCATGTTTGACGAGGCCAGAATGGGGCAATGAGGATCATTTTGCTCCCTAGCCGACTGGCTTTCTGTAGGAGTTTCAGCATCATGGGCAACGGGGGATAAGCGTAAAGGAGACCGGGAGGCCAAGCATGTACTAGAGAGTCTCTCAGGGACTCCCCCTGAGGGGGAATTAGAGCGAAGTAACTGTTGCATTTGGTATTTGAAGGAGAGGCAAAAAGATCGCAACAGGGTTGCCCCCATAGGGCAAATATTTGTTTCGCTACTAGGGGATTGAGAGACCATTCGTACGGAGTCAGGATCGAACGACTGAGCCTGTCTGCTAGAATGATAGACAGTCCCGGAATGTGCATTGCAATAAGAAAGCGGGTGGTGGTAATCGCCCATTCCCACACTCTCATGGCCTTGCGACAAAGGGGATAAGACCTGGTTCCCCCCTGTTTGTTGATCTACCAGACAACTGACATGTCTGTGTCTGTACTGCAATTGTCCCAATCGGTAGATGGCTGTGAAGTGCCTGCAACGTCAAAAAGCACCGCCCTCATCTCTAGGACACTGATATGCAAAGAGGTCTCTGTGTCGTTCCACGTGCCTTGGACCATTCTGCCTGAATAGTGCCCCCCCCCACCCCAGGCGAGAGGCGTCCATGGTCACTGTGGTGACGGGGGAATGCATCCGTGGTCACTGTGGCGATGGGGGAAGGCATCGAAAATTGTCGTCCCATGTGGAGACTCTGGGACCGGAGCCACCACATGAGCGACATTCTGCAAGCCCTGCTTAGGGGAATAGGATAAGACGGAGTTGCGAGACAGTGACCATTGTACTTGGGAGGGTTCACTGCAGAACCCTAACATGTAGGCGGGCTAGGGGTAGTAGAGGAATAGCCGCCGCCATGGACCCTAGAGCCCTCAGGATCAATTCCGCAGGTGGAGCGGAAAGAATGAGAATGGCCTTGACATGCAACCTCAGGTTCTGAAGCCGATCAGGGGTTAAGAAGGCAAGCATTACCCTGGAGCTTAGTCTGGCCCCTATGAAATCTATCACCTGTGAGGGGACTAGAAAAGATTTGGTCATGTTGATAGTTAACCCTAGACGTGGAGCAAGGTCGAGGAAGCAATCCCTGCCTGAACAAAGTAGATGCCTTGTTGGGGCGATGAGGAGCCAGTCGTCCAGGTATAGAAAGACCTGAATTCTCAGGTGGGCCGCTATGACCGCCAAGACTTTGGTGAACACCCTGGGGGCTGAGGTGAGACCGAAAGGAAGGGCCCTGAAATGAAAATGACTGGCTCCCAGCCGGAAGCGGAGGAACCTCCTGGAGCGTCTGTCCACTAGAATGTGGTAGTACGCATCCTTGAGGTCTATTGAGCACATCCAATCGTTCTCCCGTAATAGAGGGAGAATAGATTGTAAGGTGACCATTCGGAACTTTTCTTTGGGTACTGCCAAGTTCAGGAGAGAGAGAGAGAGAGAGAGATCGAGGATGGGTCTCAAGTCCCCCGTCTTTTTTGGCACCAGAAAGAACCTGGAGTAAAACCCCGATCCAAACTGATCTGGGGGGACGGGTTGGATGGCTCTTTTTTGTAAAAGCTGCTGAATTTCTGTAGCAACTGCCTCCCTCTGATTGGGTGGTACGTCGGGAAGGCTTCTGATTTTGGGGGTTACAATAAAGGGAATTTGGTAACCTCTGGATATGATGCAAAGCGCCCAGCGATCTGTTGTTATGGACTCCCACATTGCTAGGTGCTTCGAAAGACGCCCCCCGACTGCCTCCAGAGTGGAGCAGCCGGGCAACCCCTCAGGGGTTCTGCGTGGGCCTCTCGGAGAAGGTTTCTCTGGACCTAAAGTTTCTGGGACCCCCTCTGCCTCTTGGGCGGCATCCTCCCTGTCCTCCTCTGCCACAAGAGGACTGGTTGTCCTGAGCAGACTGGGACTGATGCGATTTTCGGAACCACATCTTCTTCTGACCCTTTTGGTTCTTAGAAAAGGACCTCTGGGGAGCAGAGAAGCGGACTCCGACGGCAGACATCTTCCCGTCTTTCTCGCTCTGGACTAAGGTATCGCGAACGGTTTTGCCAAAAAGTGCAGAACTATCAAAGGGGGCATTCGCGAATGACGCCTTAAAAGGGTTCCGAGAAGTCACAGTGTCAGAGCCAGGCCTGACGTCTGATTACCAGGCCGGCTCCGCCGGCTCTAGCGGCTCCTTCAGTGGTGTGTGACAAGAGCCGCATAGAGGTATTAGAAACTGAGCGTAGAAGTAGACATTCGGGAAGAGTACAGATGCTTGTCTCCTTCCGACATGGACTCTGGGGGGGGTGCAGCGTATTCTTTTATTAGATCCCGCTGCATCCGGATGACGTGTGCCATATAGTTCAGCGCTCTCAGAGAAGGTTGCTGAACTAAATACCCGCTTCCCCAGGCGGTCCATCGCTCGAGAGTCCTTACTCGGAGGGTGGACCGCAGAGCTCTCCTGAGCCAGCTCTCTTGGTGGCCGCCGCCACCAACATGGCATCCACAGGGGGACCTCTGCTCCAGTGGGTTCTCTCAGCAGGGGGACTCAGGATCCTGTACGGGCGCTTGGGGATAGGCTCCACAGTGTCCGGCTCCTTCCAAGCCCTGGTGGCAATAAGGTCCACCAGGGGATCGGGGGGAGGGGACACCCAAGAGGTAGATGGCCCTGCTTCGAACGCCTCTAGGAATATGGACTCATCGGAGGAAGCCTTAGGGGCAGACCACCCCCCCCCCCTAATCCTGAGCATTTCCATGATGTCTCCAAAGGAGACATCCTCGGGGGGGTGACCTTGGGGAGCCTTCCCCTTCATCTAAGTCCGTATCTTCGGTAAGAGACTCAGGGGAGTCCATGTGCCTCCTCTTACACTTGGCTTTGTGAGGTACCTCTTCGGGTGGGCTGTCCGAGGAAGACTCACCAGCAATATCACGTTCCGCAGGAACACCCAGAGACGTCGAAGCAGGCTGTCCCGAAGGCCGGGTGATGGGAGCCCGGACCAGCTGAGAGGGAGTAAAGGGAGGAGCCGAAGCCAGGACTGGGGGTCCAGATACACTCAACAGTGCCCTTTCCACCACCGCGAAAGCCGAGGGGGGCTACTCTCAATAGGCTCAGAGAGTCGGCTCCCACTCTGATCCGAGGCAGGGTCCGGATCCGGGGCTGAGACCCTTGGATCCGAAGGACCCGTGTGCTCCGACCGGGACGGAGCCGAAGTCACACAATGTCCCTCGGATCCGAAGCTCCGCCCACGGCTCCGAGAGGTCAGATCCGACAAACTTGAGGGACCAGTCGGAGCCAAAGTAACTAGCACTGTCGGCTCCGACATACCCCCGGATCCGACGAGGCTCGGCTCCAAGTGCTCCGAACCCGGGAAGCGGGATGGAGAAGGAGCGATTTGGGCAAAAAAAGGGGTCGAGCTCCCCGCCGGAGGGGGGGGGGGGGAGGCAAGAGCACTCCCATCTGCAGCTGGGCCTGGATGAACCTCCTCATCATCCGGTCCATGTCTGCATCTGACATGCTAAAAGTAGACCTCGAAGAGGCCACCGAGGCAGACCTAGAGTGATGCCTCGATGACCTCAACGGGGACAGGGTTGCCTCCTCCCCCAGGTCCCGGTGAAAAAAAAGGGGACCGGAGCCGAGGAGGAGGCGATCCAGAAACCCTGGAAGGAGAAGCCCGCTTGGCGGGCGGGGTCGAGGAAGAGTCCTCGGCCCGCCGCTTATGGTGCTTCTCCTTTTTGTTTTTTCCGGCCTCCCTATCCTCCGAGGCCAAAACAGGAGGTGAGTCCCGACCGGAGGGAGGGAGGAAGGGGTGGTCGCTACCAAGGACTGGGTAGTGGCCACCGAAGAACCAGAGGTCGGAGCAGAGTCCGGGGGCAAAAGGCCCGCCAGAATCAGCTTCGATCTCCGGGCCTTAAGTGCCCTGGGGTTGAACGCTGCACAAATCATGCATCCCGAAGAGAGGTGTTCAACCCCAAGGCCATCTGCCGGTGAGAGCTTATGGCCACACTTGGTACATTTTGAAAAGATGGATTTAGGGGCCTCAGACATGTCTAACGTAAACCACACCCACTAGGCCCCTAACACACCACAAACACACACTATGGAACAGCGAGGGTAGGGAGGAAAAAATTTACAAAAAATTAGATATATAAGAGGGAACCTACACAAACTCACTCAATATCACAAGAAAAAATACAATTTCTTAGCTTTTTTTCACAAAAAATCTTCCAAATGCCAGGAGCTCAAAATCCAGCTTGTTGGCTTGAAGCGCGGCAAACTAGATATGAGGTCAGTTAGGGTTGGCAGGGGATTATGGGTAAAGGGAGGAGCTAGGAGCTTGGATCTATGCTGTGGTAAAAGTTGCCGGCTCGGATCCGTATCCCAAAGGTTGCTGACAAATGAAGTTCCTACTTCAGATGGAAGGTTTGGTATGCAAAGTCACTATCTTTATGAAAAAAAAAATCAAATATGGGGGTTTGGATGACACTGCTTGCAATTCAGATACAGTGAAAGCTGAAGTGATAGCTACCAAAAAAGCGGTCTTCCATGAAAGATATTTTAAGTCTACCTTAGCTGAAGGTTCAAAGGGATGTTGAAAAAGACCTTGGAACATCATGGTTAAGTCCCAAGGAGGAGTATGGTCCTTTATAGGAGGTCTAAGTAGAAAGGTACCCCTGAGGACACTCTGGCATTATTTAAACTGTGTAAGAGAAGATGAATCGTCTCCAATGTGATAATTTGAGATGGCTGCCAGTTGCACCTCAACAGAAAAGCTTGTCCTTTCTTGGAAAATGGAAGAATGAAAATCTAGAACTGCAGAAATAGGAGCCATAAAGCGGTCCAAACCTTTTTGGTGATCCCCTATCAAAAATCTCTGCCATTTACTTTTATAATTCTTTTTGGTTCACAGGTGTGTACTAGGCTAATGGCCCTGGAGCATTTACAAGCATAGCCCATAGGATTACCCTGGCATTGTGCCACCTGACCTTAGGTCCCAGTACCTCTGTCGAGTAGAGCCACTGGAGTGATCCCCAGGGTGAAGTTTCTATTTCCCATCCAGTCATCAAGATTTCTCTTGAAGAGGGCCAGTGAGGTGCTCTGTTTGACATGTATGGGAAGTCCATTCCATAGCATGGGCAGTCTCTGGGTTATGAACCTGTCCCTCCAGCATGTTCTGTTGATTGTGGTAATGAGACTGAGGTCTCTGGAGCATGTGGTGTAGAGGGACTGGGATTTCTTTAGATGTAGCATTTCTAACAGAGCTGGGTCAGACATGGCTTTGCAAGTCAAGCAGAGATTGCTTCTAAGTAGACGGTATGAGACAGAGAATAGGTGGAGTTTTTTTTTAGTCTGTCCATATAGGACAAGTGTTTCAGGAATAGGATCCTCTTTGTGAGGTACTTTTGTGGCATCTCCAGTTTTTCCAGGTGTCTAGTGAGGTACATGCTAAATGGGGCATTGTACTCGAAACTTGGCCTAATGAGTGAAGAGTAGATGGAGACAATGACCTCTTTCTCCCTGGATGCAAACCCTTAGTAATGAGATGTGCCACATAGGACTTTCTGACCACAGTGGCAATGTGGTGATCAAAAGAGACGTTGCTGTCACCCTGTGTTGCCAGATCTCTTACAACACCTTCTGTGTTCACTAGACTACCATCAATGTGGTAATTCATGGGAACTGGGTTTTTCCCAAAGGGGATGACGACACGTTTTTTGGCACTGAGCTTAAGGCCATGGTTCTGACATCAGTCATAGGTCTCAATAAGGACTTTCCGTAGGATGTCAACATCACTTGGGGAATTAATAATGGCTCCCAACTTGCAATCGTCTGCAAACAACTTTGTCAGCCAGAGTTCCTTTGTGCGGACCTTAACTGACTCAAAGAAGTCGACCAAGTTGAGCAGACATGACCTACCCTTCACAAAACCAAACTGTGTGGGATCCAGAGTTTGGAGATTCCCTATAGCCTTGTTTATTAGGTCCATGATGATGTGTTCCATTGATCTGCATATCAGACTTGTCAGGCTAATAGGGCGATAGTTCCCAGTGTCTGTAGTCACTCCTCCTTTGTGGAGAGAGCTGACTGTAGCAGTGGGCCATTCGGTACGGACAAAGCCTGAGGTGAGGCTGTGATTGAACAGGGCACACAGGTGAAGTGCCAGTTCACTCTGTAGTTCATGTAGAACACAGCCAGGGATATTGTCAGGTCCCATAGAAGCTGTATTCTTGGCGTTGGACAGGGCTGTTTTAACCTGTGCAGCAGTAATAATGGGTGCCTGGCAATCCACTGGTATTATGATTGGTCTTTTAAGGGGGGGTAAAGTTGGCACTGAATCTGCTGGCCAGCTTTTTGTGAGGAAATTAAAATCCTCTTAACTGGTGAGGAAAGCCTGGTATTTCTAGCCATCATAAGAACTGGAGAAATCATGTGGTTAGTTTTAGTCCTGGAAGATCTGGATAAATCTGCCCTGATGGGTGGAACAGGAGATCTGGATGTGGTTCCAGCATCCATGGAGGGCAAATTAGGCGAGACCATAGAAAGGGGAACCAGATCTGTTGAGGAAAGAAGGGGGCAAAGATCTGTTGAGGAAAGAAGGGGGCAATGAGGATCACCTTGTTCTTCAACCTCTGCTTTCTGAAGGAACTTTGGTATGAGGGGTAGGGGATGGTAAGCATAACAAAGACCGGCGGGCCAAATGTGGACCAGATTATCTCTCTGTGACTGCCCCTTAACAGGGATCTTGGCAAAGAACCTGCTGCACATGTTGAAGGGCGAAGCAAAAAGGTCACAGCAGGGTTGAACTCATTTGTGGAAGATCATTTTTGCCACTGATTGGTTTAGAGCCCACTCATGAGGCATCAGGATAACTCTGAGCCTGTCTTCAGAATGTTGGACTTCCCCAGAATATGCATTGCAATTAGGAAGGAGTTGGAAGAAAATCACCCACTGCCAAACCCTCATTACTTCTCGACAAGGGGGGGGGGGGGTAAGATCTGTCTCCTCCCTGTTTGTCGATGCACCATACACGGACATGTTTGTCCATCAGTATCGCAATAGTCCACAGAGGGAGAAAGCTCTGAAGTGCTCGCAAAGCTAGAAGTACCTTTCTCATCTCTAGAATGTAGATAAGCAAACTGGCCTCTTGCAATGACCATGTGCCTTGGACCAGCCAACCCAGGTAATGCCCCACTTCACCTGGGAGGCATCTGTGGTCAAAGTGGCATTGGGGAAAGGAAAGACAAATGGTCGTCCTTGTTTGACTTCTTCCAAGTGGAGCCACTACAGAAACGAGTCCTTGCACATTCGGGACAATCTGATCAGATGACTGAGGAGGAAGAAGTGTAAAAACCATTGAACTGTCAGCATCCACTTATGAATTTGCATATATAAGCGTGCTGTTGCAATTGCAATCAAGGTTAGCCATTGAACCCAATGCGCTGATTACTAGACTTGCTGGAGGTTTGAGAATGTCCAGAACTTGTCTGATGTGCAATCTTAGGGTGGAGAAGCTGCCCAGAGGAGGGTAAGGCAAGACAACTGGCTGTGTCCAGGTGTGCTTCTATAAAGTCTATCAGTTGTATGGGATGTAGCTGTGATTTTTGCATGTTGGTCATGATGCCCAGGGTAGGAGCTAGATGCAGTAGATGCCTAGTCGATGTGGTTAGCAGCCAGTTCTCAGGAAGAAAACATGTTGAATCCATGCAGTCTCAAGTGAGCTGCTAATACTGCCATGCATTTGGTGAACACCTGGGGGGGGGGGGGGACTAATGCGGTGAGACCAAAGGGAAGTACTCTGAATTGATAATGACTAGCCTCCAGCCAGATGCAGAGAAACCTTCTGGAATGTCTGCTCATTTTGATATGATAGTATGCATCCCGAAGGTTGAATGAGCCCATCCAATCGTCCTTTTGTAACAGTGGTAGAATTGACTAACTGTGACCATCTGGAACTTCAAATTGTCTACTGATTTGTTTAGGAATGTTAGGTCCAACATGGGCCTCAGGTCCTCCGTCTTCTTTGGCACTAAAAAAAAACCTTGAGTACATTCTGGATCCAATTTGGTCTGGTGGGACCTCCTGAATGATTTTTTTCTAGCAGCTTTGAAATTTGTAATGATACTTCCTCCATGTCATTCGCTGGAACATCAGGGAACTTCCTCCTTGGTTTTGACATTTCTAGGTGACCTTTTTACTCATTGTTTTGGTTTCTTGGTTGGAATATTTTGCAGAAGTCCTAATGGTTATGGAGATCATCTGGGTACAACAAACCTGTGTTTCTAAAGGTTAGCCAAACATTCCACTTATGCATTGCTGATAATGCCATAAGAAAGCTGAAACATGCATGTCTACAGCTAGTGGGGTTTGGCTTTACTGGCCTGAATTTGTTCATAAATAGACTTAAAAAGAAAAAAAGTCATGGCCATATAGCTGAAACACCTGATATCCTTAAAGGGTCATTTGCATATATCCCATGTTGCCTCTAATACAAGGGGTCTAAGGAATCACACAGTGGAAAGTCTAGCCTTGCTAGATTTTTCTTTTGGTTTTTACTGATTGGCTTTTCTGTGTGACCTTTTTACTCATTGTTTTGGTTTGTTGGCTTTGGTATTTGGAAAAATGGAATGGAATATCCCCTGGATATGATCCTATGCACCCAATGATCGTTTGTGAAGACTTTGATGACGTGAGGTATTGCCAGCTATGCCAGGAGTAGGCAGTGGATGTGTAACATATGCCAGCATAGCTAGCTAAAGTTTTGTAAAGAACTGTATGTCATTTGCATATCAAACTGATTTGTACAGATGCTTGTGTTGAAAATGTATTTGTAAAGCTGCTTGTGTTAAAAAAATATGCCAACAGTGGGTCCTGCTGGAC